>NC_077229.1:25923992-25938992 GCF_027887165.1 Monodelphis domestica
TTTCTTTCTTTCTTTCTTTCTTTCTTTCTTTCTTTCTTTCTTTCTTTCTTTCTTTCTTTCTTTCTTTCTTTCTTTCTTTCTTTCTTCTATCTGCCTATCTGTCCATCCATCAACCTATCTCTACATGTTCACCTATCTATCTGTCTATCTATCTATCTATCTATCTATCTATCTATCTATCTATCTATCTATCTTTCTGTCTATCATCTATCTATCATCTATATCTCTGTCTCCATCTGTCTGTCTATCTATCTATCTTTTTTCTTCCTTCCTTCCTTCCTTCCTTCCTTCCTTCCCTTCCTTCCTTCCTTCCTTCCTTCCTTCCTTCCTTCCTTCCTTCCTTCCTTCCTTCCTTCCTTCCTTCCTTCCTTCCTTTCTCCCTTTCTTCCTTTCTTCCTTTCTTTCTTCCTTTCTTCCTTTCTCCTATCTGTCTGCCCATCCATCTGGCCATGTCCATTTGTTCAGCTATCTATCTAAATATATATATATATATATATATACATATATATATTTATACAGAGAGAGAAGAGAGACTGAGACAGAGAGACAGGCAGAAAGAGAGAGAAAGAAAATAAAAGGCAATCTGAGAGGAGAAGATGTTAGAAGCTGGGAAGGGGACCAGTACTTTTTAATTCTAAATTTATCATCCTATGCACTTTTATTTCCATCCTAAATTCTTAGCATCTTTTCCTTCAACAGGAACTCTCTCTTCCCTCACAGAGATTCCAGAACTTGTTCATCCAGATTATAGAATCACTAACATGGAGGGGGAAGGGACGGGGTAGTCATCTATTCTAACCCTTTTATTTTACTGATGGAGAAAGTGAGAAGAATGAAGAATAAGTGACTTGTCCAAGATCACATGGTTGGTAAGTATCAGAAGCAGAATTTGAAAGTAATTCCTCTAAATCTTTTTAAATAAAACTCATTTAACATTTTTCTTTTGTTTTTAAAATCCTTACTTCCTGTCTTAGAATCATTACTATATATTGGTTCCAGGGCAAAAAAAGCATTAAGGGGCTAGGCAGTGGGGGTTACGTGATTTGCCTAGGATCACATAGGTAGGAAGTATCTGAGGCCAGATTTAAACCCAGGACCCCTTTTTTCTAGGCCTGGCTCCCTATCCACTGAGCTATCTAGATGCCCCCTACCTTATGTCTTAGTATCAGTTCTAAGAGAGAAGAATGGCAAGGGCTAAGCAATGGGGGTTAAGTGACTTACCCCAGGTCATACAGCTTGGATGTGTCCAAGGCCAGATTCAACCCAGGTCCTCCCTACTCCCGGACTTACTCTTTATCCATTGTGCTACCTAGGTGCCCCCTACCTACTCTAAATCTGGAGCTCTTTCCACTATATCACAATGATTATTTCATAATTTCTGCTAAATACTAATATGATGGTGATCTGTAGATCATGGCGCAACCCACTGATTCATGTCCTCCCTCTTGCACTGAATTCCTCCAAACCTTTTAGGGTTGTCAATACCAGACTGTCTCAGTCTCCATACATACTCACTCCCATAATCCACTTTTGCTTTGGACCATGCTCTGGCTCTCTTACTCACTTGCCTGGGCTCCAAAGACCTGGACATTTCCTTCTTCCTTCTCTATCCCTTGCATAGACTCTGTTTTCCTAAACTGCTTGATGGGTATCTAACTTTCTACCCAGCTCCCACTCGAGGACCATCTTCTACCAAGATGCCTCTAACAGCAGCATCTAGAGTATACTTCAATGTGTTTTAAATCAGTTCAGGGACTGATTTAATTTGTAATTCCAAGCAGTCTTACGCTTTTTTTAGTAACAGGAACACAGCTGTCTCCCCTTTGCTGCTGTTCTAAGAGACTCTGAGACTGTGCTATAAGCTCTCCCTACTTAAGCTTGAGCCATACCTGAATAATTAATGATACTAATTCAAGACTTTGACTCAAGGAGACTCTCTTCAAAGCCCCTATCCATGAACTTCCTTTCTCTCGAAGACCCAGTTCCATTGCAGCCCTCTGCCCCACGGAGACACTCCACTGTCAAATGTTAGGGAACAACTTCCCCTTTAGTCTTCTCTTATCCAGGGTTCTTGCTGTTGTTGTGTCCAACTCTTCATGACCCATTTGGGTTTTTCTTGGCAAAGACAGTGGAACAGTCTGCTATTTTCTTCTCTCATTTTCCAGATGAGGAAACTGAGGCAAACAGGGTTAAGTAACTTGCCTAGGGTGAGTCTAGACATGAACTCAAGTCTTCCTGACTCCAGGCCAGGAGCAAACAAAAAATCCTCCTCCTGCATCGAGCAACCCCAAACCAAAATATTTAAGCTCTATAATCATCATTGAATTTAGAGTCAGAAGACCTGGATTCAAATTTCACCTATCTCTTAGTATCTGAGTGACCTCATACTTTGCTGTTTGCTTGTTTTCTTCCCTCTCTGAGCTTCTTGAGGGCAGAGACCTCATGTACTTTTCTTCATATCTCTAGAGTTTGGCACATACTACGTGCTTAAGAAAAGTTCATTGACTGACTCACCTTAAGCAAACTACTTCTCCTCCATGATCCTCATTTTCCCAACCTGTAAAAAAACTGATGACTTGAACTAAATGACTCTTCTATCTCTGACTCTATGATCCCATCATCTGAGGGACCTTGTCTCATGGAATACGCTTCTCATCCTTAGCCTGTTTTTTTTCCCCCTTCTACTCTTCTCACCAACTCTCACCAGCTCAACTCTGGATAAATTGCTTTTGTTCAGATTCATACTACCCCCACATTCCTGAAATTTCCCACCTCCCTCCCATGCCAGATCTCATGCTACTCCAAAAAGGCTTATTATCTATTTTGTTTTAGTTGGTATCCAGTGTTCAATCAGCCAATCAATCAACATTTATTAAATGCCAGGCATGCCAGAAAGATACGAAGACACAGGTGAAACAGTCCCATCCTGGGGAGGCCTGACTAGAATGGAAATGAAGCAAAAGGGGCAACTGGGCATCTCCATCCTTCTTCCTATAGAGGGTATTGGTATGTAATGCCCCATCTGGAGGGAAGCCCCCAGGATGCTGCCTTCCCCTTACTTGTGGGAGACTGTTGGGAGAACATGGGCAAACATTAAAGAGTCATATAGGATGAGGGGATGGAGGCATGGACGGGTCTCAATGTACCTGGAAGGAGGGAGGAGTACTCATCCCAATGGATTCATAGAATTGTGGAAGGAAGAAGTTTTCATGCTGGGAAAAAATGAAAAGTAAAAGATGAGTTTCACAATGAGAAGCCACCACTGCCCACTGCCACCACTGCCCACTGCCCTACTTCTTAAGGTAAATGGCAGAGTAGATGGCTCTGACCCCAAACTTGGAATAACCTTAGAACAGGGAATGACAGGGCTGAGAGAGACCTTTGAACAGGGGATGTCAGAGCTTAGCACATAAATTATTATCTCTTAAAGGTTATAGAATCCTTTCTATTTGGGAATAGAAGTGAACTCCTAAAACACTGGTTACCTTCTTGTTTTTATAACATACAATATGACCAGTTTAGGGTTAAATCTAAAGGAGGCAGGCTAATTGGGGATGGGTTATCTCTATCTAAAGCCTCAAATATCTTTTCTTAGGATCAGTTCATGAGGGACAGCAGGAGGAAGAAGCAGGAGGAGGAGGAAAGGGGGAGAGAGAGAGACAGAGAGACAGAGAGAGACAGAGAGAGAGAGAGAGACAGAGACAGAGACAGAGATAGAGACAGAGACAGAGAGAGAGACAGAGACAGAGAGAGACAGAGACAGAGACAGAGATAGAGACAGAGACAGAGAGAGACAGAGAGAAAGAGAGAGACAGAGAGAAAGAGAGAGATGGGGAGGGAGGGAGGGAGGGAGAGACAGAGAGAGAGAGAGAGAGAGAGAGAGAGAGAGAGAGAGAGAGAGAGAGAGAGAGAAAGACAGAGACAGAGACAGAGACAGAGATAAAGACAGAGACAGAGAGAGACAGAGAGAAAGAGAGAGACAGAGAGAAAGAGAGAGATGGGGAGGGAGGAAGGGAGGGAGAGAGACAGAGAGAGAGAGAGAGGAGAGAGAGAGAGAGAAGAGAGAGAGAGAGAGAGAGAGAGAGAGAGAGAGAGAGAGAGAGCACTCCCCAAATAGCATTTCTGCATTTCTCTTTTTGGGGAATACGTAATCGTCTCAATTAAAATACAGACCAGAATATTTAATGCCATGGAAATTGATTTTGTTGCTATTTAAATAATTTCCCCTCAGAGAGATCAGGTTTTGCTTGGCCTAATTTGACTGAGTATTCATTTCCTTCCCCTCAGAACTCATGTCTGCTGCTACCTCCAAGTCCTGGCTTATAGAAGGTGGCTTAACCTCCCCAATAATTCTGAAATCCTTCCAGAGAATAGAGAAGGGGAAAAGCCTGAATGGAGGACCACCCTGGCTAGCAGGCAGTATGGTATGTGGGTGTCAGAAGGAGGAGGCCCAGACATGTTAGCCCTCCCTCTCCCACTTTTTCCAAAGCTACACTTCTTCTTTTCCAAAATCTATCTCAGGCACAGGGTCTGAGCACAAAAAAAGGTACTAAACAAATGCTCATTAACTTGACTTCCATTCAACAAACTGAGTATATCCCTGCCCAGGCCACTGGATGGCATGACCAGAAGTGGATCTTCTGGGGATTAGCCATCTCTTAATTGTCTTAACATTGCCTGAGTACCAGTGGATCACAGGGGGGAACCCCCCGACTGTCTCTTCCATGTACTTCCATATCTACATGGTACCTCTACCATTGGAATGTATACTCCCTGAGGGAAAGCTCTTTCATTTTTGCCTTTGATCTCAAGTGCCTGGCACAGTTGCTAGTATGTAGTAGACACTTAAATTTTGCTGAATTGATCGCTTATTGGCACACCTACATCCTTTTCTAGTCACAGACTTCTCTGATGATATTTCCCAACATGATTTCTTGTTGGAAATTCACTCCCACTATGTGCCTCCTTATTTCCTTTTGAACAGACTACAGATTTGATCCTTTAGTATATTCCTGAACCTATGCATGATATCAATGGAATAATATTGAGGTTAAAATGTGGGTTCTTCATTTCAGAGAGAAACTATACTGGCCTATGCTAGGTTCAAATCCCACCTGTTACAATTAGCACCCTGTGACCTTGAGCAACTCCTTAATGTTTTCTTGACTCAGTTTCTTAGTCTAGAAAGTTCTATTGTTAGACTTGATGTCCTTCATGGAGCCTTTTAGGTCTCAATCTATAATCCAAAGATTACAGTGTGGTTTGCTAGTGGACTGGAAATTGTCCCATAGTAGGAGTTTAATAAATCATAGGTTCTTGGATTTAGAAAGGGGTTTAGTCTTGCCCAACCTCCATCTTTTACTGATGCCAATCTCGATTTCTCCCCATCCCAACAAAACATCTCTATCAATTTGTATCCCAACAAGGACTTTCCCCATGTTTTCCTGTTATTTCTCCTTCTGGGGTTTTCTTTGTTTAATACACAAATGATCCTACCCCACCTCCATTCTCCAGACAGTATTGTTTCTTTCTCATTCTTGTCTTGTATGTGTTGGGTCATGGGTTGTCATAACTCTATGTTTCCTCCATGAGCCTTGATGGTGCACGTCCTTTGTTATTACAACTTGGTGGGTGACCTCCTGGCCCCTCTGTTCTCCAATTCTGGATCTGCCATCCACAGCCTGGGATCCCTGCCAAGTATCTGAAATTGAAATGACCTTGGCCTTGGCCTTTCTGGTAGCAGTTTTTCCATTCCACTCAACAAACAATTACTAAATGCCTACTATATGCAAGGTGTATGTCTTAAGGGGAAGGCTAGGGTCACTCAACTTCTATGGCTGCTGAACATTAAAAATTTTTTTCTATGACTATATTTCAACATAATTGGCTTCCTTTGTTATACTATGCATTCATTTTATACATTTAAAAAACATTCAGAGAAGGGGGTCCACCGACTTCACCAACCAACCAACCAACCAACCAACCAATCAATCAGTCAACTAATATTTATTAAGTACCCATTAATGGGCCAGGAACTGTGCTAAGATTTGAGGATACCAAGAAAGGCAAAAAAAAATCCAGTCTTTTCTCCAGAAACTCACAAGAACCCTTGTATTCAAGAATTGTAATTTTCCCATGACAATTTAGCCCATTTTCCTCCTTCTGCTTAATTCCAAGGCTGAAATATTGTCCATTTGTCTGTCCAAGATTTTTATCTACAGAATAAAAGTTATTATATATAGCTTTAAGGTTTGCAAATTGCTTTAACTATGAAAATTCATCCATCTTTGTGTCTATTCTGAATGTCTTCCCCATTAGATTATCAACTCCTTGAGGGCAGGGATTGTTTTTGCCTTTCTTTGTCCAACCGATACTCAGCCTAGTTTCTACTAGTTTCTATCACTGAATAAAAGCTTACAGCCCTGCATGCCAAAAATCTATGTCGGTATCTGTAGCTTTCTAATAATTTTTGTTGATCAGTTGTTTCAGTCATGTATGACTCTTCATGACTCTATTTGGGGTTTTCTTGTCAGAGATACTGGAGTGGTTTGCCATTTCCTTCTCCAGTCCACTTTACAAATGAGGAAACTGAGGGGGGCAACTGGATGTTTCAGTGAATTAAGAGCCAGGCTCAGAGATGGGAGGTCCTGGGTTCAAATCTGGCCTCATACACTTCCCAGCTGTGTGACCCTGGGCAAGTCACTTAACCCTCACTGCCTAGCCCTTACCACTCTTCTGCCTTGGAACCAATACCCAGTATTGATTCCAAGATGGAAGATAAGGGTTTAAAACAAAAACAAATGAGGAGAAACTGAGACCAACAGGGTGAAGTGACTTGCCCAGCTTCACATAGCTAATAAGTATCTGAGACCAGTTTTGAACCCATGAAGATAAGCTTTCCTGTGCCCAATATAATAATTAATAATAAGAGCTCATATACATGTGTTTGTATATTATTACTATATATTATATGTGGATATATACATATTTATTTTTCACTTTAATGTTTGCAAAACATTTTACAAATATCTCATTTGATCCTCACAATAGCTCAGGAAGGTAGGTGCTACTATTATTCCCACTTTATGTATGAAGGAACTGAGGGTCAAAGAGATAAAATAATTTGCCCAGAGTCACACAACTAGTAGAATGAAGACATATCCGAATCAGATTTGGCTTGAATTGGGAGCTTAAAATATCATAGGCTCATAGATTTAGACAGGGAAGGAACTTCATCTTGCTCAACTTTTATTGATGATATCTGCTTTTCCTCTCTGCCTCAACAAAACAGTGCCAGCAATTTGTATCCCAACAAGGATGTTCAGCATATTTTCCTGTTGTTTCTCTTTCTGAGGTTTTCTGTTTAAAACACAAACAACCCCACCTACCTCCATTCTCCAGGAAGTATAGTTTCCTCCTCATTCCAGATGGAACATTCTATCTACCTAGATGTTTCATTAGACAAAGAACAGCCAGACTAATGTAGAAAAAACATTTTAATTTTACAGATCTATAAAATCTATATCTTCATTTATAGATATATATTTTAAAGATATATATAGAATTTTGTAGATGTCTATTGATATAAATATCTACATCTATCCATCCATCCATCTATCCATCATCTATCTATCTATCTATCTATCTATCTATCCATCCATTCATCTATCTGCCTGTCTGTCTATCCATCCATCCATCCATCCATCCATCCATCCATCCATCTATCCATCCATCCATCCATCCATCCATGTATGTATATATCTGTCTATCTGTCTATCCATCCATCTATCCATCCATCCATCCATCCATCCATCCATGTATGTATGTATGTCTATCCATTCATCCATCCATCCACGTATGTATGTATGTATCTGTCTGTCTGTCTTTCTATCTATCCATCCATCAATGGACAACTGGATATGACCTACAGGTTATTCAATTCATTGCTCATCGTAATCTTGACAATAAGTATCTTTTTAGTACCAATATTTGAACAGTGGTTTGTCAAAGCTGTGAGTCATAGAATGTTTTAGTCTCCCCCAAACTAAAAAATGAATCTCTCTGAAAGGGTGATAGTGAAATGCATGGTGGATCTGAGAAGGTTGCAACCCAGAGCCAACAAGGGACTAGAAAGAACACTCCAATAAAAGACATTGTCCATGAAATATAGAATTGAAAGTATAAGATGGTCTCAACATGGAGTGAGAGCAAGGGCTAAGTGATGAATAGCCTCTCTCCTCTCATATCCTTGTAATATCAGATGAAATGCAGACTTCCAGCTCACTGGGTGACCCCCCTAGTGGTGAAATTATGTAGGGATATGGACAAGAGTTGTTCAAGATGAGTGGACAGGGATGGGTCATCATCTTTGTCTTGAAGGGACTATGAAAATTGATAGGATCACAGTTTCAGTTGAGTATTTAAGCGTAAGGGCAAGTCGCTGTGTTTTTTGTTTTTCTTTTCCTTAGGTTTGTGAATTCCCAGGTGCTAGTGAGGCAACTTCTCCTGTCAATGCAGAAATCTGCTCTGAAACTTAGAATCTTAGAGAGAATTAGTTGCCTGGAGCACTGAGAGGGGAAAAGATTGACTTACCCAGGGCCATACAGTATATATCAGAGGCAAGACTTCAACTCAGAGACTGATGAAGGTGAAGAGACCAATGAAATTTAAATGAAAGTTGATAGATCACGGACCAGGCTGGAGGTTTCCTACCAGAGGATTGGGAAAGATCTCCAAAGATCAGTCATCTCAGTTTTTCCTGTCTCTTGGTAGTAAATCCATCCAAACCAACTCAGAAAAATGGATCTCTTCCAAAAACAACAAAAAAAATAGCAACAATAATTCATCATTTATTTATGTCTGATTTTTGTGATCCTGTGGACCACAGCATTGCCAATACCATCCCTGGGATTTTCTTGGCAAAGATATCAAAGTGGTTTGCCATGCCCTTCTCTAGTGGATTAAAACAAAGTGAGGGTAAGTGACTTGCCCAGAGTCACACAGCTAGTAAGTGTCTGAGGCCAGATTTTAACTTTGGTTTTTCTGAATATCCATCTAGTTGCTTCCAAAATATAATAGTAACACCTCCCCTTAAAATATTGATCAGTTCTTAGAGTTAGCATGGTAGGAAGCCTACTGAGGACCATTAGGAAGTGCACTGTGAAGTCAGAGATCTGATTCAAATGACCATTCTGCCATATACTATAGGACCTTTGGTAAGTTAATTCATCTTTCTATGCCTCAGTTTCCTCTTCTGGGAAATAGAAATGATAACCCCACTGTAAACTCCCTTATAGGATTGGTTTTTGTATCAAATGAGATAACGTATAAAAAACCCAACAACAGGCGAGCTCCATTTTGCTTTGTTCAACAAACACCATCTCAGGGACTAATCAAGATAGTCTGCATCAGTTAAATGTTAAAAGCAATCCCATTAGGGAAAGAACAGGAATGTCAATACAGGCACAATCTCCTAATTTGCCAATGATGATGGATTAGTCGGTTGAAGGATTTTAGGAGTCATGGGAATGCTTGATGCATTCTTTACTCTCCGGTACTTTAACTAATTAATGCTCAGGTATTTCTTGGGAGTCTGCTAAGTGCTCAGCTCTGTGCTAGGCATTTGGGAGTTATAAGAACTTCTGAGTGGGACCTGGCTCTTAAGAAACACCACTTGGATGTGCATGATATACCTTGTCAACAGCCTCTATCTTCTGTATCTTTGCAATGCCATTGGGAATCCTGGAAGGCTTCCTGCACATTAGGTGACTCTTAGTAATGATATTATGCAGAGCCATTAGCAAAAACTGCCAAAGATTGGCAGGCAGGGATGGGTTGCATTTTCTGACTTTTAGAAACTATGGGCATTGATGAGATCATGGTTTCCTTTGAGTATTTGAGAGCACAAGCAAGTCAGAATGTCTAAAGAGGTAGTGAGTTCTCTATCACTTTAGGTATTCAGGAAAGAATTGAATAACCACCTGCTGCGGTAGATTATGGATGAATTCCTGCTTTGGGGTATGGCTAGATTAGATGATTCCTGAGTTTGCACTCATAATTTCTTTGTATCATGAGGTTAATTTAATTAAATTCAACTCAGGAAGCATTAAAAACCTGTGCTGCCTCAGTTTCCTCTTCTGTAAAATGGACTGGAGAAGGAAATGGCAAACTACTACAGTATAGAGAGTGGATGGAAGGTAATCCTAGAGGAGAAAGTGAATAACAGTTGAGGAGGGGGCGCAGCAGGGAAAACCCAGTGGCTGCTCTTTGGAAGGATATACAGACAAAGACTGAAAGGGGGGTCTCCAGTGGATGATGGAGAATGGGAAGGAATCTTTAAACTCTTCTTTCATGCCAACTTTCAGATTGGTGCCCAAATTACAATTAAATAGGTGTTTTTCTTCTAGGATCTGGTATCTTCCTTGGGATGTTCTTACCATTCTTATTCAGATAAGGTTTGTCAGAAATCTACTACTGGGATGGGGGTGGGGGTCTTAGATCCTAGGATCATGAACTAAGGGCTGGAAAGGACATTACATGTCATCTGATAGTCCAGGGATCATGGGCTCCCCTCCCAATTCAAATAGATCAAAGGTAACTTCGTGTTCAATTTTAACTATAATACTGCCAAAGATGGCCATGCCCTAAAAAAGATTAACCTGGGGTTCATGCATAGATGTCAGGGGGTCCATGAACTTGAATGGAGAAAAAAATTACAACTTCATTTTCATTGACCTCTAAATAACATTTAGTGTTTCTTTCAGTTTTTTACGAACATTATTCTGAGAAAAGGTCCAAGTTCACTGGCCTGTCAAAGGGGTCCATGAAAGGAGGAACAAGCATTTAATAAAAGCCTCCTATGTGTTAGGCACTGTACTAAATGCTTTATGAATATTTCATTTTATCCTTATGGCCCTAGGACAATGATGGTGAACCTTTTTAGAGACTGAGTGCCTAAACCACAACCCTCACACAGCATGCAAGATGCCACCTTACCCCAGACAGGGGAGGAAGAAAGCCTATTTGGATGCTGGGCAGAGGGGTGGGTGATGAGAAAAATGTCTTCAGGTGTTGCCTCTCCACCACACCTGAAGACATTTTTGTTTGCCAACTCAGCCCTAGGAGATAGATGCTATTTTGACTCCTATTTTATACTTAAGGAAACTGAGGCAGACAGAGGTAAAATGATTTGCTCAGGGTCACACAGCAGTGTCTCAGGCTGGATTTGAACTCAAGTCTTCCTGACTTTGGAGCCAGCTCTCTTTCTATCTACCACACTACCTAACTTCCACGATACAACAAAAGTTAAGAACCATTACTCAAATCTAACTCTTTCATATTAGAGATAAGGAACCCGAAGTGATAAGGTAAATTGATTTGCCTAACATCACACATCTAGGATGTAGCAGAGTTAGATAAGATTTGGACCTATGGATTCGAAATTAAGAGCTCTTTCCATTTAAAGGTAACAACTGAGAAAATAACTAACTATCCAAGAGTGAGGAGGAACTCTGACTACCACAACTTGGTTTTCCCCAACCATCTCTTTGTGCTGGTACTTCTCATCCAGGATCAGGGAATGAGAGTTTGTTGCACCATTAGAGACTTAGAATCAAACCCCTACAAGATGAACAGACCAAATACAGAGTAACACCCCAAGGATTAGCTCTCTACTAGAATCCCAATTTTGAGCTATAGCACCCTCTGTCAAATTCCACTAGAGGCAGGGCAGAATCAGGGATTCTCTTAGTAGCAGGATGGGCAATTCTGACATGGGGCTGTGTAAAAAAGAATTCTTTTCTCTCTCTGAGTTTACACTTGTGAAAGGGAATCCTTTATCCCCTTTGTCTATTTTGAGTTGACACTTAGGTTAACAATAACTTAAGTACCCCTATTTAGTATCTCACCAGACTGAAGACAGCATTAACTCTCCTTTGTCCACTTTTGGATTGAACCAACAAAAACTTGAACTAGATGGAGGAGTTTGCAAGTCGTTTAGTACAATGGGTGACAACTCCAAAAACTTGTGAATCCTATGATAAGAGTTGACACCTTCAGAGGCCTTTGATGAGAGTTCACCCCTCCAGAAGGTGAGAACTGGTTCCCACAAATACTGCCCCCTTGGCAGTGCTAGCACCATAAAAGCCATGAATCCTTCAGCTTTAGTCAGTCTTGTGGAGACAGTATCCTGATTGGAGAGAATCTTTGAGGGAGCTTCACTGGAGACTGAGGCTTGTATTAGCTTCAACTTGGACTATGACTCCTGGACTACTTTGTGGGGTGAGTGAAAAGCTGACTTCTTTCCTAGTTTCTGGAGAGACTAGCTTCTATCTTGGAGGAGGCTGAGTAGTTACTCACTACCAGCCTTCCCAGTTGAGAGCTAATTAATCTCTGCCTAGATTAAGATAAAATAGCCTCTTTAATCCCCCACACATTTCTCTTCTTTATTGTTTCTTCTCTATTTGTACATATATTTGTAAATAAATTTCTGACTCAAGATATAATAAATATTGGCGACCACATAATTTCATAAAACTATTGTTCAACCATTCAATTTAACCCTTACAGCTGAGGAGTCAGGGTCTGAGTTGGGAGGGAAGCAAAAGGCTAAAACAACTTCATGTTTATATGTATAGAGAGTGCTAAGATTCAGAGGCTGAGATGGTTGGGAAAGTCATTCGTCCCAACATTATTCAGTGTAGTATGAGATTAGGAAAACAAAATGGAAGGAGTACCAAGGAGTTGACTATTTGTCTGACTCAACCTGTTTCTCCAAACTTTTTTAAATTTCAGTAGCTCAAATTCCTTACCCCAGTCACTGTCAATGTCCTATAGTTGTCATAGAGACATTCCTTTAAACCTCTGTCTGACCCAAAAGTCCTTGTCAAACTATAGGTACAGCCAAACATACATATACATATATAGGCACAAACTGACACATGTACACATGTAAGCACACACATGTGCACATATGCACACAGAATCTTACTCTCATAATGCAAAGATACCAGTTCTACTCTGTTTCAGTAACACTTAATAAAACCTTGCCAATGGAGGCAGCTAGGTGGCTCAATGACTTGAGAGCCAGTCCTAGAGATAGGAGGACCTGAGTACAAATCTGACCTCGGATACTTCCTAGCTGTGTGCCCCTGGGCAAGTCACTTAACCCCTGCTGCCTAGCCCTTACTACTCTTCTGCCTTGGAACCAATACACAGCATTAATTCTAAGACAGAAAGTAAGGGTTTAAAAAATTAAATGCTTGCTAGTTTGACTATTGGTCGGGTCAAAGGGCATAAGCCTGACAGCTTCCATTGCCTCTCACAGCCACCAACATTTCAAGGATGCCGTAGCCAAATGAGCACTCAAATCTAGTACTTGGAGGCTACTTGGATTCCAAGTCTCAGAACACAGGAAAACACTCCGAGAGGATGTCCTACAAGCAGTCAGAGTCTCCAGGGCTATAGTCATCTGCTACACAGAGGTCTCTTCCAGCCCTGTGGCCATTACCCTCTCTTTAAATGTTGAAGAAACCTGTCGGTTTATTTTAGATTTCTCCCTCTTCTTCAGTTCTCATAGCCAATCAATGACTAAATCCCACCTCTACAAGCAGCCTTTGCCAGCCCCCATTAAGCTAATGCTTTCCCTCTGAGATTATCCAGAACTTAGCATTTTGCCTGCACATAGTGGGGAGCACTTAATAAATGTCGATTGATTGATTGAGCCATAGTATATACTTTATCGATCTCATTTATCCAGATTGCATGTTTTCTCCCCCATTAGTCTATGAGAGCCTTGTGAGTAGGGACTGTGTTTTGGCTTTCTTTCTCTCACCAGGGCTTGGCACAGTGCCTGGCACACAGTAGGTGTTTAATAAATGCTCACTACTAACTTGATTAGGTCCTGTTAGTTTCACCCGTTCAAAACATCACAATCATTTTCATCTCTGTTTCTTCTCTCCTTAAACTAGGATAGCTCCTGAAGACTGCCCATCCAGACTACTGTTGAGACCTTCCTAATGGATCTTCCTACTTTTCCTTTCCCTCCCTTCTCCCTCCACTCCCACCCCCTTCCCCCAGGATATTGCTGTTCTGTAACATTTGATCCAAAGTCAGTAAACAGTAAGGACCTCTTATAGTCAGGGACATAATGATTCCTTTGCTCAAAAGCCTTCAGTAACTATTGACTCCAAAATAGTATTCAAACTGTAGGCACTTAATGGCTTTTACCATTTGCTGCCATCTGCTCTTTCTCACTTTATTTGTTTTGTTTTGTTTTTTAATTTTTAAAAACCTGACCTTCCATCTTGGAATCAATACTGTGTATAGGTTCCAAGGCAGAAGAGCAGCAAGGGCTAGACAATGGGGGCAGGGAAGTGACTTGCCCAGGGTCACACAGTCTTTCTCACTTTAGGCAGAAGACATGGACTCAAATCTTGGCTCTGCCACTTACTACCTGGGTGACTCTGGGCAAGTCACTTAATCTCATTGGGTCTCCATTTCCCCAATATGTAAAAGCTGAGGAGATCGCCTTTCAACCCTAGACCCATGTTCCCTCTACAAAGGGTTCATTCCACCCAAACTGGTCTCCTTTCTGAGCCCAAAAGGGCTTTGGCTACTACCTCCTCTGTGCTAACAGTTCTCTTCTGGCTGGGATGTCTGGACTTGCCACTTTCATCTGCTGAGCTCCTCTTTTCTCAATATAAATGCTTTTTCCTCAAGGGAGTCTTCCATGATCTTCCTGGTCAGTCTTGGTCTTCTCTCTCCAGATTCAGATAATACATGATGCTGTGCCTCTCTGATGCATTTTTGGCTTTTTGGTATTATTTAATTAACCATTAATTAATTATTTAATTTCCTTCTTAAATTCTTAATTGAACCCCCCCCCCCAAGCATTTGTATACACAGAGAGGAACCCAGGAGAGCTGTCTGTATTCAAGCTGCTTGCTTGAAAAAAGATGAATAAATTGTCTATGTAACATCACACTCAATCTGAATGATTGA
>NC_077229.1:25943992-25981492 GCF_027887165.1 Monodelphis domestica
GAAATTGGGTTCAATTCCTGATTGTTATGTAGTACCAATCTTCAATGTTTTGGGGGCTCAGTTTCCCTATCTGTAAAAATGATGAGTTTGAATTGAATTCCCTTAAATCTACAATCTTTTCCTCTAGTGACAACATACTGGAACTCAGAAAGCTATTTAACTTATAATCATAGTACATAGATGTAATCCTTGGACAGCTAAACAGTACAGTGGATAGAGTAGGTCTGGAGTCAGGAAGACCTGAATTCAAATCCAGCCTCAGACACTTACTAGCTGTGTGACCCTGTGCAATTAACTTGACCTTGTTTGCTTTAGCTTCTTCACTTGAAAATGAGCTGGAGAAGGAAATGGTGAACCACTCCAGTATCTTGGCCAAGAAACCCCCACAAAAAAGGGGTCATTAAGAGTCAGACAGGATTGAATGAAAAACAACAGGTCCAATCCTTTGCCCATGGGCTTCTTTCTAACAATTGGGAGAAAACTTCATAGGAACACTCTGATGCTCCGACTATCCAAACCTGCTTATCATCCCTTTAAAAGATCATTTCAAACTTGCTTTGTGTTGATGATACTTGAATATACACACCTGATCTTCTCTCCCCTCACCCCACATCAAAATGGGAGACCTGTGTGTGCTAGGCTCTAGTGTCATTCATCTTTGTTTCTTCTGCAATCCTAGGCACTTCTACAATACTAGGGACTCCAGGCAACACTAGGGACTATACATATTAAGTAAGAGATAGTCATTGGATGATATAGCAGAGATTCAGATCTGGAAGATACCTCAGAGACCATCTATTCTAACTCCCTAAGTTTAGAGATGAGGATCTAGAGACAAGAGAATAAGAGTAAGCAGCAAACCTGGGATGCAAACTGTGTCTTCTTAATTCAAATATGCCATTCCTTCCATTGAACTTGTCCCCAAAAGGGTAAGAACTCCTGGCCTGGATGGTGTCTGATGCCCCTTCTAGCACTAGATCTTTGAATGGAACTTTCTTTTTTTTTAATTTTATAATATTTTATTTGATCATTTCCAAGCATTATTCATTAAAGACAAAGATCATTTTCTTTTCCTCTCCCCCCCACCTCCTGTAGCCGATGTGTGATTCCACTGGGTATCACATGTGTTCTTGATTAGAACCCATTGCTTTGTTGATAATATTTGCATTAGAGTGTTCATTTAGAGTCTCTCCTCTGTCATGTCCCCTCAACCGCTGTATTCAGGCACTTGCTTTTCCTCGGTGTTTCCACTCCCATAGTTTATCCTTTGCTTATGAATAGTGTTTTTTCTCCTAGATCCCTGCAGATTGTTCAGGGACATTACACCGCCACTAATGGAGAAGTCCATTATGTTCGACTCTACCACAGTGTATCAGTCTCTGTGTACAATGTTTTCCTGGTTCTGCTCCTCTCGCTCTGCATCACTTCCTGGAGGTCGTTCCAGTCTCCATGGAATTCCTCCACTTTATTATTCCTTTTTGCACAATAGTATTCCATCACCAACATATACCACCATTTGCTCAGCCATTCCCCAATTGATGGGCATCCCCTCGTTTTCCAGTTTTTGGCCACCACAAAGAGCGCAGCTATGAATATTTTTGTACAAGTCTTTTTGTTCATTATCTCTTTGGGGTACAAACTCAGCAGTGCTATGGCTGGATCAAAGGGTAGACATTCTTTTGTCACCCTTTGGGCATAGTTCCAAATTGCCCTCCAGAATGGTTGGATCAGTTCACAACTCCACCAGCAATGGATTAATGATCCTACTTTGCCACATCCCCTCCAGCATTCATTACTTTCCTTTGCTATCATGTTAGCCAATCTGCTAGGTGTGAGGTGATACCTCAGAGTTGTTTTGATTTGCATCTCTCTGATTATAAGAGATTTAGAACACTTCTTCATGTGCTTGTCAATAGTTTTGATTTCTTTATCTGAAAACTGCCTATCCATGTCCCTTGCCCATTTATCAATTGGAGAATGGCTTGGTTTTTTGTACAATTGATTTAGCTCTTTATAAATTTGAGTAATTAAGCCTTTGTCAGAGTTTTTATGAAGATTTTTTCCCAATTTGTTGTTTCCCTTCTGATTTTAGTTACATTGGTTTTGTTTGTACAAAAGCTTTTTAATTTGATATAGTCAAAATTATTTATTTTACATTTTGTGATCCTTTCTATGTCTTGCTTGGTTTTAAAGTCTTTGCCCTCCCAAAGGTCTGACATGTATACTATTCTGTGTTTACCCAATTTACTTATGGTTTCCTTCTTTATGTTTAAGTCACTCACCCATTTTGAATTTATCTTTGTGTAGGGTGTGAGGTGTTGATCAATTCCTAATCTCTCCCACACTGTCTTCCACTTTTACCAGCAGTTTTTATCAAATAGTGGATTTTTGTCCCCAAAGCTGGGATCTTTGGGTTTATCGTATACTGTCTTGCTGAGGTCTCTTGCCCCCAGTCTGTTCCACTGATCCTCCTTTCTGTCTCTTAGCCAGTACCAAATTGTTTTTATGACTGCTGCTTTGTAATATAGTTTGAGGTCTGGGACTGCAAGGCCCCCCTCATTTGTGTTTTTTTTTTTCATTATTTCCCTGGATATCCTTGATCTTTTGTTATTCCAAATGAACTTTGTTATGGTTTTTTCTAAATCAGTGAAGAAATTTTTTGGAAGTTCAATGGGTATGGCACTAAATAGATAAATAAGTTTGGGTAGGATGGTCATTTTTATTATATTGGCTCATCCTATCCATGAGCAGTTAATGTTTTTCCAATTGCTCAAGTCTAGTTTTAGTTGTGTGGTGAGTGTTTTGTAGTTGTGTTCATATAGTTCCTGTGTTTGTCTCGGGAGATAGATTCCTAGGTATTTTATTTTGTTTAGGGTGATTTTGAATGGGATTTCTCTTTCTAGTTTTTGCTGCTGAGTTGTGTTGGAGATATATAGAAATGCTGATGACTTATGTGGGTTTATTTTGTATCCTGCAACTTTGCTAAAGTTGTTGATTATTTCAATTAGCCTTTTGGTTGAATCTCTAGGATTCTTTAAGTAGACCATCATGTCATCTGCAAAGAGTGATAACTTGGACTCCTCCTTGCCTATTTTGATGCCTTCAATTTCTTTTTCTTCTCTAATTGCTACTGCTAGTGTTTCTAGTACAATGTCAAATAGTAGAGGTGATAATGGGCATCCTTGTTTCACTCCTGATCTTAATGGGAATGCATCTAGTTTATCCCCATTGCAGATGATATTAGCTGATGGTTTTAGATATATACTGTTTATTATTTTTAGGAACGACCCTTCTATTCCTATGCTTTTAGTGTTTTTAATAGGAATGGGTGTTGTATTTTATCAAAGACTTTTTCTGCATCTGTTGAGATAATCATGTGGTTCTTGTTGGTTTGCTTGTTGATGTGGTCAATTATGTGGATGGTTTTCCTAATATTGAACCATCCCTGCATCCCTGGTATGAATCCTACTTGATCATGGTGGATGACCCTTCTGATCACTTGCTGGAGTCTTTTTGCTAGTATCCTATTTAAGATTTTTGCATCTATAATCATTAGGGAAATTGGTCTATAGTTTTCTTTCTCTGTTTTTGGCCTGCCTGGCTTTGGAACCAGTACCATGTTTGTGTCGTAAAAGGAGTTTGGTAGAACTCCCTCTTTGCTTATTATGTCAAATAGTTTGTATAGTATTGGGATTAACTGTTCTCTGAATGTTTGATAGAATTCACTGGTGAATCCATCAGGCCCTGGGGATTTTTTCTTAGGAAGTTCTTTGATGGCCTGTTGGATTTCTTTTTCTGATATGGGATTATTTAAGAATTCTATTTCTTCTTCTGTTAGTCTAGGCAGTTTGTATTTTTGTATATATTCATCCATATCACCTAAATTGGTGTATTTATTGCCATATAATTGGGCAAAGTAATTTTTAATGATTGCCTTAATTTCCTCTTCATCAGAGGTGATGTCCCCCTTTTCATCTTTGATGCTGTTAATTTGCTTTTCTTCCTTCCTTTTTTAATTAGATTGACCAGTACTTTGTCTATTTTGTTTGTTTTTTCAAAGTACCAGCTTCTTGTTTTATTTATTAAATCAATAGTTCTATCACTTTCGATTTTAATTTCTCCCTTAATTTTTAGGATTTCTAGTTTGGTTTTCTGCTGGGGGTTTTTAATTTGATCGCTTTTGAGTTTTTTTATTTGCATTTCCAATTGATTGATCTCTGCTCTCCCTAGTTTGTTAATATATGCACCCAGGGATATGAATTTACCTCTGATTACCAATTGGGCTGCATCCCAAAAGGTTTGAAAGGATGTCTCGCCATTGTCATTTTCCTTGATGAAATTATTAATTGTTTCTATGATTTCTTCTCTAACTAAATGATTTTGGAGCATCATATTGTTTAATTTCCAATTAGTTTTTGATTTGGTTTTCCATGTACCATTACTGATCATTATTTTTATTGCCTTGTGATCTGAAAAGGCTGCATTTATTATTTCTGCTTTTCTGCATTTGTGTGCCATGTTTCTGTGACCTAATGTATGGTCAATCTTTGTGAATGTTCCATGTGGTGCTGAGAAGAAGGTGTATTCCTTTTTATCTCTATTTATTTTTCTCTGTATGTCTATTAATTCTAATTTTTCTAAGATTTCATTCACTTCTTTTACCTCTTTCTTATTTTTTGATTTGATTTATCTAAATTTGATAATGGTTGGTTCAAGTCTCCCACTAATATGGTTTTACTGTCTATTTCTTTCTTCAATTCTCCTAGTTTCTCCATTAGAAATTTGGGTGCTATATTATTTGGTGCATACATGTTGATTAGTGATATTTACTCATTATCTAAAGTCCCTTTTATCAAAATATAATTACCTTCCCTATCCCTTTTGATCAGGTCTATTTTTGCTTTGGCTTTATCAGATATCATGATTGCCCCTCCTGCCTTCTTTCTGTCAGTTGAGGCCCAGAAGGTCTTACTCCATCCTTTAATTCTGACCTTGTGGGTGTCTACCCGCCTCATGTGTGTTTCTTGAAGACAACATATGGTAGGGTTTTGGATTCTAATCCATTCTGCTATTCGTCTACGTTTTATGGGTGAGTTCATCCCATTCACGTTCAAAGTTATGACTGTCACTTGTGGACTCCCTGGCATTTTGATATCCTTCCCTAATTCTAACCTTTCTTCTTCAGCTCTACCTTTTAGTCCAGTGATTACTTTAAATCAGTCCCCCTTGTACTTCCCTTTCTACCCCCCTCCCTTTTTATTCCCTCCCTTATTTTCCCCTGTAGTCTTTTTTAAATTCCTCCCCCACCCTCTCCCTCCCTTGTACTGCTTCCCTCCCCACCAGTCTGTTTTTTACCCTTCTACTCCCTCCCCTATAGGGTGCAAATCTATTCTCTTCCCCAATGGGTTGGATTGTTCTTCCCTCTTTGGGTCAGTTTCAAGGTACGCAAGAGTTGAGTATTTCCTATCCCCAACCTCTTTACCCTTCCAGTGTATCGATGTTCTCCCCCCTCCTTCCATGAGCTTCTTTGTGACATATAAATTTACCCCCATTTGTTTCTTTTCCCATTTCTTTTAGTCATAACCTCTTTTCTTTTTTAGCTCTAGTCATGTATATATATATATACATACACATGTATATGTATTTATGCATGCATATATCTATATACCTATTTATGTCTTGTCTTTTCATCCTATACAGTTTGTCACTGTTCTCTCTGAGTGTAGTTCTTCTAGCTGCTCAGGTGATAGCAACAGTTTTTAAGAGTTGCCATTGACCTCTTTTCTTATAGGGATACATATCACTTTAACTTATTGAGTCTCTTAAAAATTTGTTGTTGTTGTTGTTGTTTTTCCCCCTCTTTTTTAATTACCTTTTGATGATTCTCTTGAGTTCTGTGGTTGGACTTCAAATTTTCTGTTCAGGTCTGGTCTTTTATTTATGAATGCTTGGAACTCTTCTGTTGTATTAAATGACCATACTTTCCCCTGTAAGAATATAGTCAGTTTTGATGGGTATTTTATTCTTGGCTGTAGGCCTAGTTCCCTTGCTTTCCAGAATATCATATTCCATGCCTTTTGGTCCTTCAGTGTGGATGCAGACAGATCCTGTGTTATCCTCTCCGTGTTTCCATGGTATCTGAATGGCTTCTTCTTGGCAGCTTGTAATATCTGTTCTTTCATCTGATTGTTTTTGAATTTGGCTATAACATTTCTTGGTGTTGTCAGTTGGGGATTAAATACAGGGGGTGACCTGTGGATTCTTTCAATCTCCACTTTCCCCTCTTGTTCTAGGATCTTGGGACAGTTTTCTTGGATAATTTCCTCTAGTATTATGTCCAGGCTTTTTCTTTTGTCGTAGTCTTCTGGTAGTCCAATTATTCTTAAATTGTCTCTTCTTGAACGATTTTCTAAATCGTCTGTTTTGTGAATGAGACGCTTCACATTTTCCTCAATTTTTTCCATTCTTTTTGTTTTGTTTTATAGTGTCCTGATGCCTTGTGAGGTCACTTGATTCTAGTTGTTTTATTCTGGTTCTTAAAGATTGGATTTCATCTCTGGCTTTTTGGTCGTCTTTTTCCTTCTGGTCTGATTTTCTTTGAAGATCATCTTTCATCCTCTTTACCTCGTCTTTCCATCTCCTTTGCCTCATTTTCCAGCTGGATGATTTTGGCTTTCAGGACATTATTTTCTTGTTTTAGTTCAAGTGTCTCTGTTTCCAGATGACTTATCTTAATTTTTAAGTTCTTTTCCCAATTGTCTTCAACCTCTCTTAGTTGTGTTTTGAGTTCTTCCACAGCCTGTATCTGAATGGAACTTTCTTGAGGGCTGCGATGATTTAATTTTTTTTGCCTTTGTGTCCCCAGCACTTAGTGCAGTTCCTGACACATAGAAGGTACTTAAGAAACCTACTTTCAAGATAGATATGTGACTCAGTGGAAAGAGAATCAGGGCCAGATATTGGAGGTCCTGGGTTCAAATCAGGAATCAGATACTTCCTAGCTGTGTGACCCTGGGTAAGTCACTTAACCCCCATTGCCTAGCTCTTACCGCTCTTCTGCCTTAGAATTACTACACAGTATTGATTCTAAGATGGCAGGTAAGGGTTAAAAATGCTTTGGGTTCTAAATCATAGTTTGGCCATCAAATATTATTAATACTATTCAGAGAAACAAATAATAGGATCATGGATTGATGATATTTTCTCTTCTGCCTTGGAACCAATAAATAGTATTGATTCCAAGATGGAAGGTAAGGGTTTTTAAAAAAAAAGAAAATAACACTGGAGCAACAAGGTGACTCAGTAGACAGAGAGCCAGGCTGGAGATGGGAGGTCCTGGATTCAAAACTGGCCTCAGACACTTCCTAGCTGAATGATCCTGGGCAAGCCATTTACCACCACCACCACCCCACATTGCCTAATCCTCACTGCTCTTCTGCCTAGTGAAAAGGAAATTCTTGTTCTCTTTGTCTATTCTGAGTTTGCACTTGTGAAAAGGGAATCCTTTATTCTCTTTGCCTAGTTGGAGTTAACACTTGGTTAGCAATAACTTAAGTACCCCTACTTAGTACCTCACCAGATTGTGAAGATAGGATTAACTCTCCTTTGTCTACTTTTGAACTGAATCAACAAAAACTTGAACACCCTACTTAGCACTAGGTGGAGGAACTTGCAAACCACTTAGAGAATTCTTACCCTCATAAACTCAATCAGCTGAGAATCTGTGAACCCTTTTGATGAGTATTCACCTCTCCAGAAGGTGAGAAATGGTTCCCACAATTTAGAAGCTGTGATTGGCCCCTGTGAAGAGGGGAACGGAAGTCACCATAAAAGCCACCAGATCCTTCGAGCTGAAAGTGATGTGTGGAGGATGACTCCTCAAGCTGACTCATCTCTGAAGCAGACCTTCTTCTGAAATTGATCTCAAGCCAAGTCTCCCCAGAAGATTATCCCAGAAGACTATCTCCACACGACTTCCCTTTAACAGGTGTAAACTCAGAATAGACAAAGAGAATAAAGAATTTCCTTTTCACAGTCTTGGAACTGATATTTATGAATATCTATTCTAAGATAGAAGGTATATATAAATATTGATTTATTTTAATATATTAATTATTATATATGTAATAAACTATGCTCTAGAAATCTATAGATCAAAATATATAGATATATAATATTAATAAAAATGAATATATATATTATAAATAAGAATTTAAAAAAATAAAATAACATCCTAGAAGGACCACCCCCAGGACCAGCTTATGTTGAAGAAAGGATGACACTTGACTGTGGTCACAAAGTAAATGAACAGCAATCCAACAATCAACCAGTTGATACACATTCTTTAAAAAAAATCCCTATCTTGTTTCTTAGGATCAGTACTAAGTATTGGTTCCAAGGCAAAAAAACAACAACAGTAAAATCTAAGGCAATTGGAGTTAAATGACTTGTCCAGGGTCATTCAGCTTGGAAATGTCTGAGATAAGATTTGAACCCAGGAACTCCCATCTCTAGGGCTGACTCTCAATCCACTGAGCCACCTAGCTGCCCACATCCAGTGTTATTTTTTTTAAACCCTTACCTTCCATCTTGGAGTCAATACTGTGCATTGGCTCCAAGGCAGAAGAGTGGTAAGGGCTAGGCAATGGGGGTGAAGTGACTTGCCCAGGGTCACACAGCTGGGAAGTGTCTGAGGCCAGATTTGAACCTAGGACCTCCCATCTCTAGGCCTGGCTCTCAATCCACTGAGCCACCCAGCTGCCCCTGTTATTTTCTTTAAAGACCAATTTTCCCTCTCTAGTGTTGCTGTTAACCACCTTCTCTTGATCTCCTCCCTCCTCCCTGCCAGCCCTTTGTCTTTCCTAGTCTCTTTGGCTCTCTGATGGAGAGGTGATCTCAAGTCTGAAATAGCATCGGGTCAGATGAATGAATGGGAGCCAAGCAAAGTGGCAGAATTACCAATTACTGGCAGTAGGATGAATGGGTCACACCAACTCTTTCCTTTGTGGTAATGCAGGGGAAGAAGGAGGGGGCTCTTACAGTATGTGAGCATGGAGTGAAGGCTGATTCTGGCTGAGAAAAGAGCTGTAAATTGTGCAGGGGAAGTTTGAGTGTACCAGGAAGTAGGCATTTCATTGAGTGGGCGGGAGAGTGAGAGAAGGGAGAGGGCACAGGGGTCCTAAAAGATAAACTTTCCCAATCTGAATGGGACCACCAGTTTATCCTGAGGTGATTCTCTCACTGAATATTTGCTGGATATGGTGGGTCTCTAGAAAGCAAGTTCTGAGGGAAAGAAATCTATCCCTCTCCCATCCTAACTAGAGAGGCGTATCAGGAAACTGGAGGGGACCTTAGAGACCAACTAGTCCAATCATCTCATTTTACATGTGAGGAAACTAAGATGCAAAAAGGGGAAGGGACTTTGATTTATAAGCTCATTTATTTAGCACTGGACAGCTCCTTGGGAGCCATATTGTCCATCTTGCAAATTTTAAAGATGAGGAAACTGAAGTCCAGAGAACTAGTCAAAGGTCATATGGGGAGTAAGGTGCAGAGATGAGATTTGAACCCAGTCTTTCTGACTCTAAATCCAGTCTTATTTGAATCAAACCTCATGATGTCATGCCATTTATTTCTCTTCGATTGTTTTTCCATTTGGAAAAGACCCATAATGATCCTTTCAACTCCAAGCTACCTCTGTGCATGTGGGGAAGTCAGCACAGAGCATGGAGCCTCAGTGTTCCTAATCTTTAAAATAGCGATAGTAAGATCTCCGCTGCCTAATTTCCTGGGTCATTGTGGGGGAATAAAATGAGATAATAGAGGGAAAAGAGCTTTAAAAATTGCAAGAATGACAAACTGATGGGAAGGAGGTTTTATTATGACCAGAACTCAAATTCCATCTCTGCCTCTAACATGCTATGTGACCATAGGCCAATTGTTTGTGTTCTATGAGTCTACTCATAAGAGGAAGAGGCTGGACTGGCTGATCTATTTATCTGTGACTCTTTGCTTCCAGTGGACACTGAGTGGTATTATAAATTCTTGAATTGGAAAGAATGTCAAAGGTCATCTAGTTCAAGCCCCTGTTTTTACAGGGGAGAATACTGAGGACTTGAGGAAGAAGTGGCTTGCCCCAAGGACACAAGGAGTAAGTGGCAGGTGGAACTAGAATTTGAATTCATGTCCATTGTTCTTTTACTAGTACCAGAATGAAAGGCTTCCAAACATGATAGAAATTCAGAACCCCAAGGATCATTTAATCCAGCCCATGCCTGAACAAGAACTCAGCATCCTTGACAAGTAGTCATCTGACTTCTGCTTGAAGACCTCAAGGCATGGGAAATCTCGCTACCTCCTGAGACAGCCCATTCGACTTTTTAAGATCAGGAAGTGATGATTTCAGCATGCAAAATGAGATGCATTTTTGGAGCTGGCCAATCTGATTCATTTAACCATGCAGATTGGTTGGTTACAAGGGATGCTTTTTCTTTTCAATGGAGGAGGTGTGTATGTGTAGGGAAGGACAGTGGGAGGAAAAGAACATCATTTTTTGGTCCATGAAAATAACAAAATTAAATGTAAAAAAGAAAATCGAAAATGGTAGGAGGCTTTGGTCCCATATGGACCAAGGAGACTGCATTTTCAAAAGGTTTCTCCTGGAGTGGAGGAGATGGGGCATGCTCGCTGTCTTGAAGGGCTGTCATGTGGAAGAAAGAGTAGAGTTATTGTGGTTGGCCCCAGAGGACAGAACTAGTAGCAACCAGTTGCATTATGAAAGAAGTGAATTTAGGTTCTGATATAAGGCAATGCTTCAGAATGCTTTGAGCAGTAGGAAAGGATGATGGCTATGTCAGGAGGAAGGGAGCTGTCCTTCGATGGAAGTTGGATGGCTACTAGTGGGGGAGGCAAAAGAGAGGATTCCTCATTCAGGCATATGTTGAACTGGTGGCTACTAGGTGGCATGATGGATAGAACACCAGACCTGGACCTCGGGAGGACCTGTGTTCAAATATGGTCTCAGATACTTCCTAACTGTATGACCTTGGACAAGTCACTTAATACCAGTTGCCCAGCCTTTGCCACTTTTCTCTCTTAGAATTGATACTAAGGTAGAAGGTAAGGGTTAAAGAAAATTTAAAATAAAGAATAGGTTCAACTGGATGCATTTTGGGATTCCTTTTTTAATCCTTTACCTTCCATTTTAGATTCACTATTGTGTATTGGTTCCAATGCAGAAGAGTGGTAAGGGCTAGGCAATGGTTTCAAGTGACTTGCCCAGGGCACTCAGCTAGGAAGTGTTTGAGTACAGATTTGAACCTAAGACTTCCCATCTCTAGGCCTGGCTCTCAATTTACTGAGCCACCCAGTTGCCTCTAAAATGCCATTTAAACATCCACTATTCATATCAGATGAGGGCCCTTCATGATTCCTTCCTTCCCAGGAAGACCCTTCTCCCTTCTCCATCTCTAGCCTGCTCCTCCTTTGGACCCTGCTTGGAACACGAAGCCCACCTTCTCCCTCTCCTCGGGAGCCCTTGCTTTCTGAGTGGGACAGAAAATTCCCCCATTTCTAGAGTGACTGATGAAAGGAGAAGCCAAGCAAGCCACGCTCTTCCAGAGGGAGAGGGGAGATCCTTGGGATCCTTTTAAACTGAGATACCATGATTCTGTGACTCCAGAGACATTGGACCCTGCCTAGGATGGAGGAAGCATAGCCTGGTAATTTGTTTGGGGAAAAGGGATGACTGAAGAGGGCTTAAGTACAGACAAGGGACAGTAGAATGTGAAGCAACAACCCACAGTCCCAGCCCCAGCTGACCCCGTCCTATCTACCATTCATGATCCCAATGGCTCCTGGAAAGCCAGAGGGCACAAGGGAATACACATGGTATCTGGGTTTGAATCCTACTTCCGATGCTCAGTAATTGAATGCCATTGGACAAGTCCCTTAATCTCCAATTTTCTCAACTGTCAAATGTGAGGGTTGGACTTGAGGGTCATGAGGACCACTTTGAGGCCTACATCTTAAAACCCTGTCAACCTTCATCAGCTCGGAGGCATTTTTCAGACTGTCTGTTATGGAGGCTCTTGTCTGCCCAGAGCCCTTGCTTCAAGGTCAAAATCACACCTGGCTCCGACATTTGTTATTGGGGAATTTATATAGGGATCTCTGGCTGGCTTTGAACCAGACAGGGTTGCCATGGAAACCCATCAGTCCTGCACAGACCTGCTGCCAGCTCTCCCCTTAGCCTCCACCTGCACTAAAAGGAGAAGCACGAGGCTCCATTGCACACTGAGAAGGATTCGTTGGGTGCAGGGAGGTACCAAATAGCAGCAGCTCACATTCCAAGAGAGCTAGGGCTCTATGGTTTAATGTATTAGACATTGATGGGCATTTTACCATTTGCAGCTCATTTGGTGTAAGCCTGGCAAAAGCCTACTCTTCTGTGACCTAGTAAGGTGTCACCATGCCCATATGACAGATCAGGAGACTGAGGCTCAGGGAGGACATAAGATTCAGTCTTATTTATGCAACTAATAAACGTGAGAGGTGGAATTAGAATCCAACAAGTACCCTCTCTCCAACTCTAACCATCATTCGAAACATGCTACTGCCTTATTCAATGAATTCTTGAACCATCCCATAATGGGAACACAGATGTTAATCTGTTTGGCATTTAAGCCTGGCCTCAGTTTACCTTTTAGTTTTATTTGTATTAGTCCCATTCAGGTGCTCTCCTGTTTAGTCATACTAGATTTTCTGCTGTTCCTCATCAGGACACTCCATCTCTCACCTCCATATATTTGCACTAGCTGGTTCCCAAGCTTGGAGGTCACTCCCTTCTCATTTCCTGTTGGATTCCCTGTTTTCCTTCAAAAGGGGCAGCGCAGTAGAGCAGTGAATAGAGGCTGGTCCTGGAGTCAGGAAGACTCATTTTTTTTCTGAGTTCAAATCCAGTCTTTGATACTTACTAGCTGTATAAACCTGGGAAAGTCACTTAACCCTGTTTACCTCAGTTTCCTTATCTGTAAAAAATCCTGGAAAAGGAAATGGCCAAACATTCTAGTCTTTGCCAAGAAAATCCCAAATCAAGCCATAAAGAATTGGACATAACTGAAATGACTGGACTTCTTTTCTTCAAAACTCTACTCTGGGACAGTCAAGGGCCTCAGTGGATGGAGAGTCAGGTTTAGAGATGGGAGGTCCTGGGTTCAAATCTGGCCTCAGACACTTCCTGGATGTGTGGCCCTGGGCAAGTCACTTAACCCTTGTTACCTAGCCTTTATCACTCTTTTGTCTTGGAACCAATACCCAGTATTGATTCTAAGATGGAAGGTGAGAGTTAAAAAAAAATCCAAAAGTCCACTCAGATGCCTTGTTCTCCATGGGGCTTCTCATCCTCACTCTTCCCTGCAGGATCTTCCCCTCCAGGTTTACCTTGTACATATTTATTCACTCTCTAATTATATATGTATGTACCACATATACATGAACATATATGGGCAGAACCTACCAGGAGTTGGACCACCCTCTTGAGGATTGTAGATTTCTAATGATCTTTAATAATAATAATTTCTTAGGGGTTCTGATACTTATTTCCATGGAGGCCAGGGTACAGGCAATCCCTGGGAGAGTCAGAAGGTGCTCTCAGGACCTTGGCAGTGGTGGCATCCATCCCTAGGTTGGGTGGCTTCCCCCATAATTAAAGGATTTTGTGTTAAGTCAGGGGCACAGTGATCATCACGGAGAAGGAGTATTTCCCCCAATCCCTACAGGGCAAAGCCCTGTTTACCCCATGCTTGTTACATCTCTGAATTTGAGCTGGTTCTACTTCCAAATTCATGATGATTGGACCACAGACATGCCACAAGTAGACCCTATAAAATTAAAATTAAATCTCAAATAATTAAGGGATTTATTAAAGATCATTAGAAATCTACAACCCTCAAGAGGGTGGCCAAACTCCTAGTAGGTTCTGCTTCACTCCCTCCTCTGTTGGGCCACATTAGTCCAGCATCCAGTCCAGAGCCCTTCCTCAACCTCTCTTCAGATACCAGAGAGCTGTTGCTCTCTGGTATCTGAAGATCTCTTTCTTTTAGCACTCAGGTCCAATTGTTCATCATTCATCAGTGGTAAGGAGGGCCCCTTTTCCATGGCGGATCATGTCCATGCCCAGGGACCTTCTTAAAATAAAATGGGATGCTATTTCCGAGAGTGACTAGGACTGTTTGTTTCTAAATATCTTGAAATGGTTATTACCCAGAGTGCCTCCCTCGTCGCCCCCTCCCTTCTAAACAGGTGCAGCAAGATTAGTGGTAATTTAAAAAGTAGGATTGCCTCTGTGTCAATTTCTAGCTAATGAGGAAAGCACACTGCGTAATTGCTGTGTATTAACGGGCGCCAACAATGCATTTTCTCGAGCTGTTTATCATGCTGGGGCTTGGCGCCGCAGATGTGCCTTCTGGGAGCCAGGAGCTAAACTGGGGAGAGGATGGCTCCATTCTCCCTCCTTCCCTTTAGCCAAGACTCCGGGCCCCCTTGGCCGACTTGTTGAGGGGGGAAATAACAGAGAAGACAGATGGTCCCATTTCCTCTTCTTAGGTAGTTCCTATTCATAGACTGTTAGAGGAGGAAGGGGACTTGGAGATGAGCCAGTACTATCCCGTCATTGGACAGAGAGTGGAACGGAGGCCCAAAAGAAGAAAAAAATCAGACCAAAGTTTCACAGCCAGTATGCAAAAGACCACCTGAAAGGGAACTTAGAGGTGATGGAGTCCAACCAATTTACAGATGAGGAAACTGAGGCATCCAAAGATTAGGCACATCTATCACAGAGCCAGTAAGAGGAAGGATCATCAATTCAGGGATATACAGTATTTCAGACCAACACTTTAATTTGATAGATGTGGAAACTGAGGCACAGAGAGCTTACGCAACTTGCCCAAACCTAGTAAATGGAAGATGGTAGGACCAGAGATTTAGTTGTAAGAGGAACCATGGAGGCCATCGAGTCCAAGTTGTCATTTTATCCATAAGAAAACTGAGGCATCGACATTAAAAAACTTTCCTAAAGTCATACGTCTAGTAATGGCAGGTCACAAGATCATAGATTTAGCATTGAAAGAGACCTCAGGGTCATCTCACAGATGAAGAAAATGAGATCAGCAGAGACAAAGGCACCTGATTGAAGTCACACAGATGGTAAATGGCTAATCTAAGATTTGAATCCATGTCTGAAGACTCCAAAACATATGTGTTATCTATTATTATTATTTAGGATCTGAATCATAATGAAGTACACACATCAGACATGATAATCTTTATAAACCTGGACCAGCCATGATGCCCCAGACTACTTCTCCACTTCCCCCAGTCCCTGTAGCTGCCCAGCTCTTTTTTCTGTATTGTTTTTCCCTGGTAGGAGATGATAAAAGGAACCAGCATTACATTATACTTTAAGGTTTGCAAAAGCCTTTAGAAACATGATCCTCACAGCCACCCTGGGAGAGAAGGTGCTGTTATTATCATCACTTCACAGGTGAGAAAACAAGACAAACAGAGGTGAAAGTGACTTGCCCAGGGTCACACAGCTAGTAAGTGTGTGAGGCCAGATTTGGATTTATGTCTTCCTGACTCCAACTCTACTCACTGGACCTTCTAACTGACTTGAGGGCAGGCACTCTTTCTTTTTGTTTGTATTTGTAGTTTAAATGCTCAGTACAGTATTTGACAGATGATATGCTTAATAAATGCTCTTTTTGACCATCCATCCATCTGTTCATCTATCTATCTATCTATCTATCTATCTATCTATCTATCTATCTATCTATCTATCTATCTACCTACCTACCTACCTACCTATCTATCTATCTATCTATCTATCTATCTATCTATCTATCTATCTATCTATCTATTTATCTATCTACCTGTCTGTCTCTCTGCATGTCTGTCTGTCTATCTCTTTTCTTCCCTCCTCCCCTCCTTCTCTCCTTTTATCTACTTATTTATCCTTTTATCTCCTATCATATATCTTTCCATCCATCCCTCTTCCTTCCCCCTCTCCCTCCATCTATTAAGCTTCCCCCCTCTCTCATTCTTTTCTTTCTCTCCCTTTTCTTCTCTGACTCCTTTCTCTCCTTCCTTCCCTCCTCTCCCCTCCCTCTTTCTATCCATTTATCTTTCTCTATGAATTAACCTAACCTATATCTATCTATCCATCCATCCATCCCTCTCTTTCTCCATCTATCTATCCATCTTTTCCCCTCATTCCCTCTTCTCTCTCTCTCTCCCCTTCTCTCTCTCAATCTCTCCTCTCTCATCTATCTATTTATCTACATATCTATCTTTCTACCTATCATCTGTCTATCTATCCATTTTAGTGACAACTCACATTTTTAGAGTGCTAGAAGATATGGAATCACAAGAGCTGAAAAGTGAATGGGTTATTCGCTCCACTTTATAGATGAGAAAACGGAGGCTCTGAGAAACAAGCAAAGTAACTTGGCTAGGATCATGGATCCTTCCCTGGTTCTGTGATCTCCTGGGTTTGCAAGTTCCCTCCAGTAACACAGATGATAGCCCCTTCCTGCCTGTCAACCTCTCAGATTCTTCTCATCCAGACCTTCCTTCCATAAATCCTTTCCAAAGAGCCTGGCAAACACTCAGGGTCTTTCCTCTAATAAGTAGTGTTAGACTGGCTTGGTGATTCCACTGGGATGAGGTGCTTCCAGTGAAGAAGAGCCCCTCCTCTCCAGCTCTGAGTCTTGAGGGAAGAGAGGTTGAGTGAATTGATCTGAGACACACACTTCCAGGCTATGACAGAACAGGGACTCAAACCCAAGTCTTATTGACTCTAGCATCTGCCACCCCTACACACTATGCCATATTGCTTTTCTCTTCTAATATTAATAGTTCATCATAACAATGGTCTGAATTAATGAAGCCATTTAAGCATACCACCTCATTTGCCCCTTCACAAGCATCCTTCAAAGGAGCTACTGTAATCTTCCCCATTTTACAGATGAGGAAACAGTGTCTCAAATAGGTGAATAAATGAGTTTCATTCAACCAGTGACTGAGGAAGAATTCAAACTCATGTCTTTCTGACTTCATTTGAAAACTCTAACCACTTTGAAAGATTGCCTCTCGTTTTTTTGACCTGCATAGAGACTAACCAGGGCAGTTAGGTAGTGAAGTGGATAGTGTGCCAGGACTGGAAACAGGAAGATTTGAGTTCAAATCCAGCCTAAATTTGGGCTTTGTCATTTAACCCTGTTTGCCTCCATTTCCTAATCTGTCAAATGAACTGGAGAAGGAAATGGCAAACCACTCCAGTATCTTTGCCAAGAAAACTCAAAGGGGAGGCACAAAGAACCAGGCATGACTGAAAAATGACTGAAAAACAGGAGCTCTTGCTTAATTAATAGCATGCATCAGCTAGCCGTCAGTTATCTTTTGTCCCCATTGTGTGAATGACTCATCTTTTAAAAACCAGGTCAATTTTTCTCTGACATCTTTTCAATTCATCATCTGGAATGTCTTGGCAGCCAGATGACACAGAGGACAGAACATTATGCTGGATCAGGAATCAGAAAGATCCAAATTCAAATCCCTCCTTGAACCCTTACTTACTGCATGACCTTGAGAAAGTCACTTAACCTCTGTCTGCCCCAGTTTCCCCATCCCCAAAATGGAGATAATAATAGTGGCATGGGCATTGTACCCCCAGAAACTCAGGCAAACTATTATCAGGGAAATCCCTTTACTTCTTTACATCTGATAACTCCTGTAAGACCCAAGGATAATCCTCCTTAGATTGTCCTGAAGATTTAAAATGGTCAGAGAGATGCATCTCCAGGCTACACCCCAATACCATCGGGCTGTATCTCAGACATTCATCTGTTCCCTAAACTATGAGGGTCACCCTCTATGTCTCCAGTCAGATGTCCAACCCCTCCCCCCCACTGAATGCCTGAGGGTTTATCACTCTAGAATCACATCCTCACCATGACACAGCATCTGTTGTAAAGAGTATAAAATCCCCAGAATTGATGTCGCCTGGGGGAACACTTTTCCATCCATGCTGTTCTCCCAAGGAGCAGCCTTCCATCTTGCTGTTCCACCTATACTATCTTCCTGACCAGATTCAACATTACCTTCTAAATTAATAAATTTCTCTTTTTATTTTTAAGTTAAGTTTTGGAGTCTTGCAAAAGGTGTCCTTCCTGAACCCCAGGGGTTCACTTTAATAACCCATAACAATAGCACCTAGCTCATAGAGTTTTTGTGAGGATAGCATAAGATGATACCTGTAAAATGTTTTGCAAATGTTAAGGCACTATAAAAATGCCAGCTTTACTATAATTATTATTATTACAGACTGCTCAACCCTACCATGCTCCTCTCCATTGTCCTTTGGGAGACCTTCAACCTCAGTTCTTTGGAAACTGTAGTGCGCCATGATTTGCATCTGTGGTCATTAACAAGACTCTGATTTTAAGAAGCTGGGTCTTTGCATCAGAAAGAAGCTTGTTAGCCATTAAATGTACTGCATAACACCCCAAAGGCAATTCAGTGTGTTCTCTTCCAGTCCAGCTCATTATCCATTTATGGGCTATGTCCAAGATATATGTACTCATGAACCAGCTCTGTGGGTTGTCCATTCAACTGCATATCCTAGTCTAAACAATAGCCAGGCTTTCCTCTGAATTCAGTTAAACTCAGTTCAATATGTTTTTGTCTATGGAAATGAAGCTAGAGAAGATGTATTACCATCTATTCAGCCACTGTGCCCTCAGGCTCACTGGGTCTTTCCTTCTACCCTGAAGCAGAACCCTCTATATGCATCAATCTACCTTTAGTAAGATGGCAGCTCCTTGGGAGTAGGGATTGCCTTCTTTTCTTATTTCTATCCTCAATTTGCTGTAGTATTTTGTACACAGAAAGAGCTTAATAAATGCTTGGACTTTATCCACTATAAAGCATTTTTAGGTGTCTGCTGTGTCCTGGGCATGGTGCAAGGTCCTCGAGACACACTTAAAGACAAAATGAAGATAATCCCTGCCTCCCTTTCACTAAGGGGATAGCCTTCTGTCTTCCAGTTCAGTATTCTTTCTCCCAGCCCAGAGAAAGGCAGATATGAGAAGATACTAGTCTTGACAAATTTCTTCCTTTCTCTAGTACCCTAGAAATAGTTCCCCAGAGAAGAGTCATACTCCACATGCATGAAGCATTTTAGATGTTATGAAGCATTTTTCATACCTTTGATCTGCATTACAGCTCTTGAGGTAGTCAGGGCAAGTGGGAATTATCATGCCTATTTTACAGATGAGAAAATTGAGGCCCAGAGAGGACCACAGACTTGAACATGATCATACAATTGGTAAATGGTACAGTGGGGACCAGAACCCAGCTCTCTTTGTTTCCAAGTCAGCGTTCTTGCTATACCATCTCATTATCTCTTTCACCCTGATATTTAAGTCATCTAAACTGTCAGTGGAGAAACTCAGGTGCTAGGAGTGATGAGTTAACATTTGATATACATATGTATATGTGTATATATACATGTGTGAATATACATACACATATATATATATGTATATGGCAGCTAGGAGGCATACTGGATAAAGTACTGGGCTTGCAATTATTAGAAAGATTCAGTCTTCATAAGTTCAAGGCATTTCATAGCTATGGGACCCTGGGCCCATCATTTAACTCTGTTTGCCTCAGTATCCTCATCTGTAAAATGAAATGGTGAAGGAAATATTAAACCACTCCAGTATCTTGGTCAAGAAAATGCCAGATGGGGTTACAGAGAGTTGGTCAAGACCAAAATAACTGAATAATAACAGCAACAACATATCTATTTATCCTTTTATTAACTCTATACATATGTATGTATAGGTACACATATGTATATGTATAATGAGGTAGGCTTCTTGTATGTAAATGGTAGGGGTGGGGAAAGTGTCCCAATTCCTAGAAATATTAAAAAGTAGAAAAGATAATGCTCCATTTTTGAATAGTTTAGATAAAGGCTTAGTGCTTGGTTCTGTTCTTTTTAACATTTGTAAAGTGATTTAACAAAAGCATAGATGATACATATGGCTATCAATCTTGCAGATGACACAAATCTAGGAGGGCTAGCTAGCCCTATGACAGAGGCAAGATCCCAAAGGATGATCATCACTGGGCTGAAATTGAATTAGATGATGTGGAGATAAATGTAAAGTTATTCAGCAAGGATCAAGAAATCACTTTCCCAAGTAGAATATGGAGGTGGGGCGGGGGCAGGATTTCACACTAGTTTGTCTGAAAAAGATCTGGGGGTTTTACTATTGGATTGCATAATACAATAGTCAACTGAACAGACACATGGCATCTTAGGCTATATTAAGAGTGGTGTCCAGGATAAAGGTGGTGACAATCCTCTGTGATTTATTCTAATCAAACCATGTCTACAGCATCATATTCATCTCTGGGCTCATGTTTTGGGAATAATATCAGTAAGCTGGAGAGCATCTAAAAGGGGGAGTTTACAATGTTAAAAGGATCAGAGGATCACAGATTTGGAGCTAAAAAGACCTTGGAGATCATTTAGTCTAGTATTGTCATATATACTGGTGAGGAAACTGAAACTCAGAACAGGTAACTTGACCAAAATCACACATAAGGGATAAATGGCAGAGACAGACCTTAAAGCAAAGTCCTTTGACCCCTCATCCTGTATCATTTCCATTCTTCCTGACTCCAAGACTGATGCTCTATGCAGTAGGTAACTTAGCAGATGTACTAACCAGTAAGCAATATATTTCATTAAATCCAACTCAATTCAGTGGAAAAAATATTTTACACCCCCCTCCCTGTTGGTGCTTTCCTCTTTCCTCTTTAATTCTCTTATATCTTTTTTGTATATTTATATGCCTTCCTTAGCATATAGGAGGTATCTTTCTATCTGCACATGCATCTCCCGTCCTCAAGGATGGGGACTGTTTCATTTATTGTCTTAATGTGTCTGGCATCAGGCACACAATAGACTTGAAAAATGCTCAATTGCTGATTGATTGATAGAAAGCTGTTAAGTTAATAAATGTTCAAAGGTTCCAGAAACAAAACCAGCCCAAGCCCTGTCAGCCTAGAATAACTTCCTGAGGCCAAATTCAAGCTGGGGAGGAGCCAACCTTGTCAGGCTGAGTGAACAGAGAGAAGGGATGTGCCATAGGAGATAAATGGATGCTTGGCTTTCACGTGTACTGAGCAGGCCAAGGTCATCTCCCAAAGTCACAGGCACAATTGTCTGTGGAGGGAAAGAGAAGGCAAGGGGGCTTTAGTGTCCCCAAAGCTCTGGGATTTGGGAAAGCAGAAGCATCAGAAGCCCCTACGGTCTCAAAGAGAGATGAATTAGCCAAAGGATGGTTAGAGGAATTCAGGAGTGGGGGGCAGTTGAGGGAAAGCCCTAAAGAAGACACTTAGAACACCCAAGGGGAAAAGTGGAGATGCTCTAACAGATCATAGCTTGGGACCATTTTCTGGGATCTGGTCAAGCCTCTTCATCCTTCATCTTTCAAATGGGGAAACTGAGACCAAAAGAGAGGAAGGAACTTGGCCATGGTGACACCAATGATAAGCATCAGAGGTGAGATTAGAACCCAGATCTTCTCACTCCATAGACAGTACTCTTTTCATTATCCCACACTGTCTGCTCCAAGTCAATCAGTAAATGGACAATTGTTTATTCAGTGTTCATGTATTCGATAATGTTTTCAGTGTCTACTATATAAAGAGGATTGAGGCACCCAAGGGTTCCAAGTCTAGATCTGGGAAGGTGCTCAGGGACCATTGAATCCATCCCCCTCATTTAACAGAGAGGAAACTGAGACCCCAAAAGTTGAAGCAACTTACTCTAAAACACCTAGATATATTCCAGCCAGTTAGTCAATAAATATTTTTCAAACACCCAATATTTCCCAAAAACCAGGCACTATGGTAGGTGCTGGAAATATAATAGATCATCAATTAACAGATATGCTTTGTACTGCCTTCAAGGTGTTTACACAGAGAAGAAGAGGTAAGGAGGGGGTCATTTGAGTCTTGGGAGATCACCAACACCCAAAAGGAATCAGGAAAGACTCCCCAGGAGGGAGCGATTGAGCCTATGGAGAGTGTGCCATAGTGTATGGAATGATAGTCTTGGAGTCAGAAAGACCTAAGGTTCAAGCCCTGCATTAGATTCATTTTAGCTGTGGACTCTGGACAAGCCCTATCTGTAAAATGGGGATAACAAAGGCACCTACTTCACAGGATTATTGCAAGGGTCAAATGAGTTCATGTGAGTCAATATGGTGGACAATCTGTGCAAAAGAAAACAGGCAGGAAATGCAGTACCTTGTTGAATACCTATTATGTGCAAGGCACCAAGCATGGCCCTTTGAAGTTAGAGAGGAACTGATAAGAGGTGACCCAGGGAACTGGTACTTGGATGTGTAACACAGAGTTTTAGTTCAAAGCTCAGTTTTATTGTGAAATACAAGGGTAAATTGTTTTCCTTCTGTGGAATTCAGTTCCCACCTCTATAATAGCTGATCTCTAAGGTACCTTCATGGTCATCTTGTGCTTGGACTTGGAACTGGAAAGACTTGAGTTCAAATCCAGTCAAAGATACTTGCTAGTTGTGTGACCTTGGACCAGTCATTTAACCTCAGTTTCTCCATCTGAAAAATGGGCATAATAATAGCACTGACCTCACAGGGTTGTTGTGAGAAACATATTTATAAAATGCTTTGCAAACCTTAAACTTCTATGTCAATACCAGCTCTGTTGATTAGCTATTATTCCCAGTAGATCTTCTGAGAGACAGTTGTATCGTGCATAAAATGATGGACCTGGATTCAGGAAGATGAGGAGGTTCAGATTCTGTGTCTGACTTTATTAGCTGTGCAATCTTGAATAACTCACTTAACCTCCCTGTGCCTCAGTTTCTCTATCTGTAAAATAAGGATAACAATAGTGCCTGCCTCCTAGGGTTATGATGAGGATCAAAAGAGTTATCATGTAAAGTCCTTTGTACACCCTAAAGCACCACAGAAGTGGTAGTGATGGTGATGATGATAGAGAGAAGGAGGAGGAGGAGGAGGAATAAGAGAAGGAAGAGGAAGAAGAGAAGACTAAATTCATCCACTCCACTACATACAGCCTGGAGATTCAGCAGTTACTCATGGGTCCCAATCCCACTCCTGATTAGCACATAAGTTTTTGTTTTTAAACTCTTACATTCTGTCTTGGAATCAATACTGTGTATTGGTTCCAAGGCAGAAGAGTGGTGAGGGCTAGGCAATGGGGGTTAAGGGACTTGCCCAGGGTCACACAGCTAGGGAGTATCTGAGGCCAGATTTGAACCTAGGACCTCTCGTCTCTAGGCCTGGCTCTCAATCCACTGAGCCACCCAGCTGCCCCCTAGAACAGAAGTTTTGACTTGCTCCATTTCTGACCTGGGATGGTTCCCCCATTCCTCCATCTTGAAGCAATTAGATGGTTCTGCAGTCCACAGGTCTTACCCTATTGGTGCCAGACAATGAGGACACTCCTCCACTCCATTGGCCTTAGACCCACTTTAGCTCAGAACTCCTGAGTCCAAGGAATCCCCCAGCCTCAGTATCTCCCCCAGTAGGGATCACAGGTGTGCACCACCATGCCTCTTTTAATTTTTCAGTGGTTTAAATTTCAGTGGCTTGAGTAAGAAGTAACACATCTGCAGTCTTTACATTAAAATAAGATTCAGGCAGTTCTCAGTGGCCAAGATAATTATCTCCCCATCATTTTTTTGCTGGTTGTTGTTAGAGCATTGTCACAGTTCTATAGAGATGGGCTGTCTCACCCTTGTTTTCTTAGCAAGGATCCTTCTGAAACCAACATCAGATCCAGATTGAATCCCCTGCTGTCAGAATGCTTCAAGGCTTGGCCTTGGCTCCCATCTCCAGAATTTAATAATCTCCCTCACTCAGGTAAGCCAAAGGGTGGAAGCCAAACAAATCATTGCTTCTATTTCTGAAGGAGGTCTGAAATAAATGAGATGGGATATTCACAGTCCAGCCAGGCCACAGGGAGGTTCAGTAATAGCCGAATTCTGGAGATAATTGGAGCTCCCACCACGAAACTCGGATCCTTCAAGGCATAATCTGAGAAGGATGCCAGGTTGCTGAGTGAGGACAACAACCTATCCTTAATGTAATCAGAGGCTCCCTTGGGAGTTGAAGGTGATGGGCACCGGGAACCTCAGGTGAAGCAGGAGTGATCATCAGTCCTGAAAACAAGGAAAGCTTAGCCAAAGAAGGTTGAGGTCAAGCCACTGATGGATGACTGAGGTGCCATAGAAGATAATGGTGTGTGTGTGTGAGAGAGAGAGAGAGAGAGACAGAGACAGAGACAGAGACAGAGAGAGACAGAGAGACAGAGAGACAGAGAGAGTGACAGAGAGAGAGACAGAGAGAGAGAGACAGAGAGAGAGAGAGAGAGACAGAGGGAAAGAGAGAGAGAGAGAGAGAGAGAGAGAGAGAGAGAGAGAGAGAGAGAGAGAGAGAGAGAGAGAGAGAGATGGACTAAGGAGTCTAATAGATGGAATGGTGTACATATACAAAGAACAAGTCCATGGGTAGGATGGAACGGTTCCACAGCATGATATAAGGGAGTGAGCATTCATGGGACAATGGAGAACCATGTGGGATCTTGGTCAAGTCACTTAACTTTCATGGGTCTCAGTTTCCCCACCTGTAACAAGAAGGAGATTGGACCCAATGCTTTCTCAGGTCCCTTTCAGTTCTAAATCCATGACCAGTTATGATTGGGTGTGGGGGCATATTTCGGAATGGGATATATTCAAGATCAAATCATAGTATCTTAGATTTAGAGGTAGTCTGGCAAGAAAATTTTATTAAGCTTACTAATAATTGCTTACTTTTCATATATAATATATAATTATTTATATTTATATATAATATAATAATTACTTATTTATATATAATATTTAATAATTAATTACTTACCCAGGCACTGTGCTAAATGATAGACAAAAAAATACAGGTCCAAAAGAAAAAGATAGTCTCTGTCCTTGAGGAGGTGAGACAGAAGTAAGGATATTGGAGGAAAAGTCTGGGAATATTGAAGCTCAGCCCAGGGAACAATGAAGGCCAACCTGGGTCAGTCCCCAAAATGGTGGCCCAGAAGGAACTCACCAATGGGAAAAGGGGGCCAGGATTGTAGAGGGATGTTCGAGGGTGAGGAGGTTCTAGGCATTTGACCCAGGGTGAGAAAGAGAATGGTGAAATCCAGAGCCAGAAACTAGCTCTTGGAAGGCCTTATTTAAACCATGCTGTTGACTGCTTGTGTGACCTTAGGCCAGTGAATTAGCCTCTCTGGGTCTCAATGTCCTCATCTCTAAAATGATGGGTTTCTATTAAAGGATCTCAAGCACAAGATATGCTCCAAGGCCCTAAAACATAATGAATCTGGTTCCACAGTTACCACACTCGAATGAATTTGTTGGAACAGAAGTCAAACAGTGTCACTAGGCATCTCAAAGTAACACAAGAAAAACAGAACTTGTAAATTGAGGAAAACCCCAAAATTGGTCTGCCTAAAGTCCTCACACCCAGATATAAATATGTTTTGTTGTTCATCTCCCAAGCAATTATGATGGACAGTGAAAGCTGGCCAAAAGCACCATGATCCTCTCAGCAGGTCAAGGGGTGCTAACCTACAAATGGCTTTAGTCACATTAATCGTATCTATCACAGAGAGTTGTAGAAACCTAGTAAATGATCACAGAATTCTTTGTTGTAGTAACATCACAAGAGTGTTGTTTAGGTGATTTGATAATATCCAATTAAACTGCAGAATGTCACATACGTAGAGATTTGATTATGCGAGTGTACCAAAAACCTATATAATTAACATACCATGATACCATGGCAGAGCACTGTGTGTGATGCGTGTGTACGTGGCCTGAATGCATGGTGTATCTCACCTAATTTATCCAACCGTGACGCCACACTTGGTCAGATAACTGTGGGTCCTCAGAGAGGCTGCTGGATGGACCTCAAGAACAGGTCAAGTCTTTTATGTCCATATCTGGATCTTCCCCCACTACATGTGTATGAGCAGGGAACTGAGGTGTACCCACAAAGCAATGCTTCAGAGGCATGAAAAAAAGGATCAGAGAGTTTCTGCCTTTTGGACACTATAAGGAGGTCTTTCCAGTGGTCAGTGAGTGCTTGTTTTTTCCCCTCTTAGCCATGCTTGTGACTCCTTCCAGACTTCGCCACCATGATTTAGCTGCCATACGGGCCTCCATTTTCACGTGTTCCTTTTGGATCATCACTTTTGGGAATGAGCCCTTGCTGATCGTGATTTGTTCTCTTCTTAGCTTCTTAACATGTGACACAATGGTTCTCCTAAGGGTGACCCAGATTCAAATTTGACCTCAGACCCTTACTGGCTGTGTGACCCTGGGCAAGTCATTTCAGCCTATTTGCCCAAGTTTCCTCATCTGTAAAATAATCTGGGGAAGGAAATGGCAAACCACTCCAGTATCTTTGCTAAACCAAGTCAAGAAGAGTCAGATATGACTAAATTGAGTGAACAATAACTACCCCGATGAGTGAATGCTGAGTGGGTGGGAAGTCTTGAAGACTAGTGGTGTCTCCCTCAATGGAAATCTTCTAATAATTTGGATGACAACTAATCAAATATTTTATAAAAAAGATTCCTCTCAAGAAACAGTGTCCTTTAGTTGATAGAACACAAAATGTGGAATTGAGAAGATAGGTTCAAATCTAGCCTCAGACACTTACTAGCTGTGTGATCCTGGACAAGTCACATCCCTTCCCTGACTCAGTTTCTTCATCTGCAAAATGGAAAGTCTGGATTCATTGACCTCTAGAGTACCTTCTAGCTCCTCAATATATACTGGCCTAGAGGGTCTCTGAGGTTCCTTCTAGAATCATCTGGGATTCTCTGGGCACCTTTGTCATCCTTTCTACACCAAGTCAACAAGCATTTATTAAGCCCTTACTATGTGCCAGGCACCGTGCCATGGAAACAGAGGCTGCCCATGCTCTTGGCTTCCATTTCCTTGCCAATCATATTGCTGAGAGGCCAGAGTGCACTGTGTTTTTCAAATTAGTGATTCAACACAGCAGCAGTCCCAGATTGGGGTGGGGTGGGGGAGCATTAATTATGAGCCACTCCATTTTCTCCAGGAGACTGCCGGGGAGAGAACATGCTGTGATTGGACTCGAGATGAAGGAACATTTTTTTGGCTCAGCGCTCTCTGTCAATCTGCAGACTCCTTTTCCTTCAGGGCCCAGCCCAAACTCCATGTCCTCCTTGGATCCTTCCCTGCTCCCAGACTCAGGGCTGTAAAGTTGCTTAGAGACGGTTTAATCCAACCTTCTCTTTTTACAGAGAAGGAATCTGAAACCCTGGGAAAGAAGAAGGGACTTGTCTAAGGTCACACAGTAGCAGAGGCAGAATTTGAACTCTGGTCTTCTGACTGCAAGCCAAGGCCTCTTTAAATTGCACTATGCCTTAAAATGTTGGAATTTTTACTTTTTACAAGAGCGTTTTGTCTTTCCAGCTGAGTTTGAAGCTGCCTGAAGGCAAGGACCAGCTTATTTGCTCCTGTATCTTTCCTGGGAGATTTGGGCACAAAGAGGCACTTGACGGGAAACTCAGTGTAGATAGATGATGGACTAGAAGATAAGGAAGATTACAAGATCCAAACTGAATATTTAGACCCCCTCCAGCCCTGACATTCCCTGTTCTAAGACCATCCCCAGCTCTGACATTCCATCCTTTAAGGGCCCTTCAACAGTAGTCTCTTTGAGAATTGATTGCTTAAACTTCCTAGGAACCCTAATCAATAAATGTGAAGGCCAAGAAGGACCAAGAGTTCTGAGCTTCTCTTCTTGAGTGGTGGAAGAATCCTGCACCTGAGACTCAGAGCCCAAAGCCCATCTGGTCCCAACTTCTCATTTTACATATAGGGAAACTGAGCCCCCAAAGGGTAAAACCACTTGATCTAGCACTGGAAGGGATCTTAGAGCCAGTCCTTCTGGTCTGATATTTCAATTTTACAGATGGGGAAACTGATCCCGAGAAGGGATAAAACCACTTCATCTAGCACTGGAAGGGATCTTAGAGCCAGCTCTTCTGGTCTGAAATTTCAATTTTACAGATGGGGAAACTGAGCCCCAGAAGGGTAAAACCATTTGATCAAGAATAGAAGAGATATTAGAGCCAGCCCTTTTGGTGTGATATTTCCACTGGATGGGGAAGCTAAAGCCCAGGGATAGCGCTTAAGGTCATGCCTCCAGTAAGCCTCAGAGGTAGTATTTGGACCCATATTCTCCCACCACTTCTAAAGCATTTTATACTTTACAAAAGCCTTTACTCATGGCAGGCCACCACATAAGGAAGGATAGAACAAGCATCACTACTGACAATTTACATTGAAGGAAACCAAGGCCTAGAGAGGGAAGGTAGAGAGTTTCTGAACCAGAATCTAGACCTAGAGGATGCCCCAACTTCAAAGGAAGCAAAGAGCATTGTGGAAGGACTCTTGACTCTTGGGTCAGAGATCAAGTCTTGGCTTTGACATGCACTACCTGGGTGACCTTGGGTAAGTCACTTAAACTCCTTTGTGGGAGCTTCTGCCTCTGTAAAATGGGTCAATTGGGCTCAATGCCCTCTGAGGATCCTCCCAGCTTTGAGTATAGGATCTGATGAACCAAGGTCTCTGGAATCTGAAGAGGTCATTTGAAAGAACACAATCTCTGGAGCCATATGGAAGGTAGTAGGGGGGGAAGTATATGATTTCCCTCTTTGGCAAGCTGTCTCCCCCACATTACCATCAAGACAATGGGCTCAGATACTATCCTAGCTTCATCCTCTATGTGTTGGGTCAGCTCTCTGGGACTCAGATTCCTCCTTTGTAAAATACAAGTCCCTCCAGCTCTAACTCTGATCTGATGAACCTGGGTCTCATCATCTCCTGACTCCTGATTATTCCTTTGTTGTACAACATACAGAAGACCAGGGAGGATACTTAATATGATGGAAAGAACCTGCTTCTCAAGTCAGAGGACCTGAGTTCAAGTACCAATTCTGTGGTCAACTGCCTGAACGACACCATGTACGTATTCCTTGTCTCCTTGTGGCTTCCTTATCCAGGCAGCTCCTTCCACCCTGTGAACCCTTTCTCTAATTTAGTAGATCTCCCTAGACCCCCCCCCCCATTTTAAGAAAAGTGCCCTGGTCAGCCAGGTCTGGACTTTGTGCAATATGTCCCCAAGGGTAGCCTTGGCCTTCCCCTTCCTAAATCCTTTCATGTGTTAGCTTTCCTCATTAGAATGGAAGTTCTTTGGGGAAGGGCACCATTTTCCCCTTTTGACTTGTATTTGTTTTCCCAGCCACTAATAGAGTAAATACTTAATAAATACTTAATAGTATATTAAAGTAAATAATAAATACCTGTGGGTGACTTATTCTCCCAAGGCCTCAGTTTCCCCATGTGTAAAATGAAGGGATTGGAGTAGCTTAAATCTGAAACCCTTTCCAACTTGGATCTATGCTTGGATCTAGAACTGGAGCAGACTTCAAAAGTCACCATTTTACAGATGAAAAAACTGAGTCTAGGAAAATTCAAGTGACTTATCCTCACCCACCTGCACAATGTGTCAGAAGGACAGAGTACAGATCTTCCTAATTCTGGGTCCATCTCTAGTCACCATGCTACACTGCCGTGACTCCATCTATATTTGCTGAATTGTGGGACATTCAATCCAGATAGCTCCTATTCTGGTGTAGTCTTCACATGGTACATTATTGTCTTTGGTCTCTCAGAAAATTCAATTCATTTCAGCAAACAGGTGGATAAAATACTTGGCTTGGAGTGGTGAATTCGAGACCTGAGTTCAACTCCCACCTCAAACATGTACTAGCTTTATGATTTTGAACAAATCAGTTTCCTTATCTGAAAAATGGCAGGGTTGTATCTTGTATGGACCCACTTATTTTTACACTATCTCATATGTTAAACTAGGAGTTCCTTGAGGACAGGGACAATTTTTTAAGCTGTTACTTTCCATCTTAGAATCATTGCCATGTATTGGCTCCAAAGCGGAAGAGCAGCAATGGGAGGTAAGTGACTTGTCCAGGGTCACACAGCTAGGAAGTGTGTGAGGTAAGATTTGAACCCAGGACCTCCCATCTCTAGGCCTGGCTTTCAATCCACTGAACCATCCAGTTGCTGGATGATATTTTTATCTTTCTTTCTCCTCAGTACAGTGCCTGGAACATAGTAGATATTTATTAATTATTAAATTAATAAATGTTTATTGATGGACTGACTTTGAAGGTCCCCTCTGGCTCAAAATCTATAATCTTAGAATCCTTTGAGGCTAGCAAACTATAGATTGTTTAATTGCTCCCTGAAAGTAAAGTATTATATATAATGGGTGTTTAAAAAGTCTTTGCTGCATTTAACTGAATTAAACTGAATTGTGTTGGATTGCTTTGCCCATGGAGTCACCCTGGCGCCCCCATATGGCGGGTGACGCACCATTTGGGAGGGCAATTTTTATCAGCTCTGGAGATTATTTTTCCAGCCTGGTAGGGAATGTGGTGAATTTGCCAATTTGGGGAAAAAACATTTTTTCCTTGGCTGCTGCATCCCATCTCCACTTCCCCTAATTTTTCAGGAAAAGCCAGGCCAGGAAGTACCCCCTACTTCCACTTTGTCCTTGAAGAGACCCCACTGCCATCCAAAATTCAGCGGGGGCTGGAGCCTAATGGCTTCTGACAGTCTGTGAGAGGTCCTGCTGCTTTCAGTCAGGCAGAGAGGACTTGAAGAACTAGGGGCTCTGAGTGTTTATAGGCGCCATCGATTATCTGGAGGAAAGCCAGTTCCTCCAGAGGAGGCGGCAGTGATGCCAGAGACTTGCACATCATGTCTCCAGGTTTATGGGATGTGGGATTGACAGTTATGACCATGATGCTGCAAAGGAGTTCTGATGCTTTTCAATCTCTGAGAGAGATTGGATAAGTTTCTGAAACTCAGTTGCCTTCTTTGCAAAAGGGGAGTGATTGTCCTGCTCTGCCTGGCTCGAAGGGTTAGGGTTGTGTGGAGGCAGGAAATCCCTTATGAATCTTAAAGCAATAAAAAGATGCAAATTGATATTATTATTGAAACTGTGTGTGATTGGAAGAAGGGGAATATTTCTGGTTGTCTCACCACTCAGCAATCCTCGGCTACGAGATAGCTAGGATAGTTCTTGTTTTGCTATTAGAGTCTCAGAAACAAAGAATTTTAACTTCATAGTTTTAAGATTATACATTCTTAGACTCAAGTCCAGTCTTTTCCTCAATACAATAATCTGGTCTTTTTTTAACAGTGTTCCTAAAGATGTTCATCATGCATTTTCTCAAACCCCTCTCATGATGGAGATCTCATGGCCTCACAAAGTAACCCATTCCATTGCAGGGAAGCAATCATCTTTAGAAAACTGATATTCAGAATTGATCATCCAATCATTCAGGAAGGAAATTTGGAATTATGCCCAAAGGACTTTAAAAGACTGCCTTCCCTTTGATCCAACCATATCACTGCTGGGTTTGTACCCCAAAGAGATTAAAAAGAAACAGGGATGGACCATTTGTTTGTACAAAAATATTTCTAGCTGAGCTTTTGTGGTGGAAAAAAAAGGGAACTGAGGGAATGTCCCTCGATTGGGGAATGGCTGAATGAATGAATGAATGAATGAATGAATGAATGAATGAATGAATGAATGAATGAAATTGTGGTATATGATGGTGATGGAATACTATTGTGCTAAAAGGAATGATGAAGTGATTGATTTCTTTGAGAAAGACCTCCATGAACTGATTCAGAGTGAAACAAGCAGAACCAGGAGAACAGTATACATAGTAACTGAAATACTGTGGGATGACTAAATGTGATAGACTTTGCTTCTAACAATACAATGACCCAGGATAATTCTGAGGGACTTATGAAAAGGAACCCTATCCACATTGAGAGAAAAAACTGTGGGAGCAGAAATGCAGATGAAAACATATTATTTATCACTTGTTTATTTGAGTATAGGATTGGGGGTTTTGTTTCTATAAAATTACTAACAAAAATGAATAATATGGAAGCAGGATTTAAGTAACAACACATGTATAATAACCCAGTGGAATTGCTTGTCAGCTCCAGGAGGTGGGGAGGGAGTAGGGGAGGGAAACAACATGGATCATGTAATCTTGGAAAACGTATGTGTAAATTTGTCACTGGGATAAAATAAAGGGGAAAAAAGAAAACTGACATTCATTTGAACTGTGTGTCTCCCTGGAATGGCTCTCTATGAGTTCTAGATCTCTCCCCCAAAGTTGTATACTACAACATGGCTCAGCGAAAAGAGTCAGGAAAACTCAAGTCCAAACCCAAATTCAGATACTTCTTAGCTGTTTGACCCTGGGCACTTCATCTCTGTCTACCTCAGTTTCCTCCTTTGTAAAATAGGAATAATAATAACACCTATTGTGATGATCAAATGAGATAATATTTGAAGAGTACTTTTCAAACCCTAAAGCACTATAGAAATGGCAATTGTTCTTACATGCTATGCAATTAGAATATAATCCCCTCTTTCATGGCAAGGACTGTCTTATTCTTATTGCAGGGTCCCCATTGCTTACAGTACTATCTGACTCAATGAAAGATGCTTAGTAAATGTTCATTCATTCATTCATTCATTCATTTGCCAGGGAAGTATATCATGCACAGAAAAAGAGCATAAAAAATTAAACACACACACAAAAAACTAAATCCTGTCATTTCTATTTCTGCTGCATTTATCTCTTCTTTATGTCCCATTTGTCCGAGTCACACAGTCACCACTCTAGCTCAAGTCCTCATCACATCTTTTGATCTTTTGTAATGGCCTCTTTAAAAAAAAACCCTACCTTCCATCTTAGAATCAATCCTATGTATTGGTTCCAAGGCAGAAGAGTAGCAAGGGCTAGGCAATGGGAGAAAAGTAATTTGTCCAGGGTCACCCAGCTAGGAAATGTCTGCGGCCAGATGAGAACCAAGATCTTCTCATTTGTCCACCTGGTTCTCAATCCACTAAGGCACACAGCTACTCTCCTTGTACTGGGCTCACTCATTCTCAACTCAGCCACTGAAGTGATATTCCTAAATGGTCATTTTGATCATGACACTCTCCTACATGCTCCTGTCATTCTTTATTGCCTCTGGGATCAACTCTGAACTCTTCTGTTTGTCACTGAAAACCTTCAGAGCTAATCTTCCTATTCTTTCCATTTTTCATATGATTTACTTCTTCCATGTACTCTATGGTCCAATCATATTGGGCTATTTGCTCTTCTTGCACCTGAGGTTCCATCTTTTATCTCCATGCAGTGTACCAGCTGACCCCCAAGCCTAGATGCTTTCCCTCTACCCCATCACCTCTTAAGATCTCTGATTTCCTCCAAATCTCGGCTACAGGAGCCCTTCCCAGTTCCTCCAGCTGCTAGAGCCTTCCCTCAAAGGTTGTCTTCTATTCTCTATGGACCTATTTATTTAGATACTGTTTTCCCCATTAGAATATAAGCTCTTTGAGGGGAGACTGATTTTTGTCCTTCTTTATATCCCCAAACCTTAGCACAATGCCTGTCACAAAGTAAATTTTGTTTAATAAATACTTGTTGATAGATTAAATTAAATAGAAAAATACCACATCTTCAGTTTAATTCAAGTCAGCATTTAAGGCTAGTGCATTCAAGGTACTATGTGAGCCTTTGGAGGCATAGTGACAAGAACAAGAGCTCTGGGACTCAAAGAACTTTGTGTTCTACTCCTAGGAAACAAAGACATAAGAAGTACAAGCTGTAGGGATGGTAATGTGGGTAGCAATGGAAGAGAGTAGGGAACACCAGTTTGGACCTGTTTTGGCTAACCTTCACTAAGACCATCATGGTGGGGAGAGAGACCAACAGACATAGACACAGAGAGAAACAAAGAAGAGGAAGAGAGAGAGAGAGACAGAGACAGAGACAGAGACAGAGAGAGACAGAGAGACAGAGAGACAGAGAGAGACAGAGAGAGAGACAGAGACACAGAGTGACAGATAGAGAGAGAGGGAGGGAAGGAGAGAGAGAGAAAGTCAGAGAAAGACAGACAAACAGAGACAAAGGGAGAATGGAAGCGGAAAGGGGAGAAAGAGATGGGAGTGACTGAGGAAGGGGGAGAGGGAGGGAAGGAGGAAAAAGAGAAAAGAAGGGTCAGAGGAAGAGATCAAAAGGAGGGAGAGGGGAAAGATAATAGAGGGGGAGAGTGAAAGAAAGGTGGAAGAAAGAGAAAATGAAAAGGGGAGGGAAGAGGAAGAAAGAGAAACAGAGAGGGGGAGAGAGAGGGAGGGAGGGAAAGAGAGAGACAGAGGGAAGGAGGGAAGGAGAGGCAAAGGAAGTAGGGGAGAGAAAAGAAAATGAAGAGGGAAGGAAGAGGAAGACAGAGAAGAAAGGAGGGGGGAGAGAGAAAGAGAGAGAGGAGAAGAAAAAAGAGAAGGATAGTGGGGGAAGGGAAAGAAGGAGAAAGAGAAGTGGGATATGAGACAGGGCCTGGGATAGGTGGTCACCAGCCCTATGGCAGATCCTCAGCCAGTCTTCCAAAGTAATTCCTTCACAGTTTCACTTCATACATCTTTGAAGCCTGGTAAGTAGTGCTCTGGCTGCCTGGTTTTCCTGGCAACAGAGAAAGTGGGCTGTTGCCATAGCACATGCCCATAGAGTGACCCTCTGTGTTGGATATGAGTCAACAGAGGAGGGTCTGCCTGTCAGTTGCACCTGGCCAGCCAACACTGGCCTGCCCAGCCATCACATAGACAAAGTTGTTCTTTGCCTTTACAACTCCCCCCTTTTTATGAATAACTTTTGTATTTTTTTCATCACCTAGATTGCCCCCTGTATGCCTTCCCCTTCATTCCTTCCAGAGGGCTTTCACATTTAACCAAAAAAAGAAAATTAAAAAGGGGGGAAAAGAACAAAATTCTGAAAAACTAAGCAGTACATTTAAAAAGTTGTTATAGGCAATGTTTGGTGTATGTGTTCCTTTCCTTCTGCTTCCCATCTTTTGACTTCCTTTTTCAGCACTAAAAGTACCTCTATTCATTCCCCCATCTCATGGGTCAAGGAGAGGAAGTAGAAACATTCCTTTCTCTCCATCTCAGCATCTAAGTTCTCCCTTCTCAAAGCTCTGATGGCTCCTCCACACCTCACTCTCTCTCAGTTGGACATCTTGCTTCATACTTTTCTGAAAAAAGTGAGGCCATTCAGTGAGAGTTCCCTCTCTTTCCCTCCTCCTCATTGCATGGTCACTAAGATGCCTTTGGCCCCTCTTTCCTCCTTCATCTCTGATTCACATTAAGAAATGACCCTTCTCTTTACCAGAACTAATCCTCTACATGTACAAATGATTCCATTTCATCCTGTCTTCTCCAGCAAATTTCCTCCTCTCTCATCCCTATCCTTATCTTCAATATCTATCTACTGGCTCTTTCTCTATTGCCTACAAGCATTCCCATGTCTCCTGCATCCCACAAAAACTCTCATTTAATCCATCCATCCCTGGCAGCTAGCATCTTATATTTCTTCTCCTTTTCTGGCCAACCTAAAGAATCAGTGCTTCTACTTTCTTTCCGTTCACTCCCTTCTTAACCCTCTGAAGTCTGGCTTCCAACCTCATCACTCAATTGAATTGACTCTCAAGTTAGTGATCTCTTAAATAACCATATTCAATGGCCTTTTCTTCATCTTCCTTCCTGACCTCTCTGTAGCCGTTGGCCACTGATTCTTTTGTCTATGTTTTTGATTCTTAGATGTACTTCTCCAGCCCTAACCTCTTGTCTCCTAGCCCTAATTGCTTGTCTCTCATCTCTGGATCCATATTAGACATCTCAGATTGGTTAAACTCACCATGTTCCAAACTGACTTCATAACTTTCCCACCCAGGCCCAGCTCCCTTCCATCCTTCCCTTTTACTGTTAAGGGTACCACCATTCTCCCATTTCCCAGACTCACAACCTAAACATCATCCTTGACACCTTTCTCTCACTCCCCAGATCTAAACTCTTGCCAAAGGTCTATTGATGTCACCTTTGGAGTATTTCTTGAATATGTCTCCTAATCTCCTCTGAAACTGTCACCACTAGTGTGTCGAGTGTCACCACTCCCTCATCACCTGGACTATTTTAACAGATCCTGGAGTAAGGAAGGGGGAGGGAGCTGCTGTCTCAAGTCTCTACTCACTGCAATCCATCTCTCAATCATCTGCCATGGTGATCTTAAACTTTAGGACTGACCATGTCATCACTTTATTCAATAAACTCCAGTGGCTCCCTATCTCCTCCAAGATTAAATAAAAAACTAGTTTGGCATTCAAAGCCCTTCATAAGCAAATGCCCTCTTACTTTGCCTGTCTTCTTATACTTTACACAACCATCCTTTCCGCTTGTATTCTTCCAACCAGTGACACTGGATTCCTAGCTTTTACTTGACAAGACATTTTCTCTCTTGGCTCCAGGAATTTTCTCTGGCTGTCCTCCATGCTTTTAATACTTTTCCTCCTTATTTATGCCTACTGGCTTCCCTGGTTTCCTTCAAATCCAAGATAAAATCATATCTTCTACAGGAAGTTTTTCTGATCCCTCTTGCTGGTCCTACTGCTGTCCCTATCTTAATTAACTCTAAGTTAGCATATAAATATATATACATTTATTGTATATATACATATATAAACATATATATATATATGTGTGTAATATACATACACAATTAGACAGCATGGGAGATAGAGTGCCAGACCTGGAATCAGGAAGAATCATCTTCCTGATTTCAAATCTGGCCTCAGACTCTTACCAGCTTTGTGATCATGGGCAAGTCACTCCACCTTGCTTGCCTCAGTTTCCTCATCTATAAAGTGAACTGAGAAAATATGGCAATAAAAGAAAGTGATAAATGTTAGAGGGGATGTGGAAAAATTGATACACTAATACATATTGTTGGTGGAGTTGTGAACCAATTTAAGCATTTGGGGTGACAATTTGGAACTGTGCCCAAAGGTCTATAAAGCTGTGCATACCCTTTGATCCTGTGAGACCAAAACTATGTCTGTATCCCAAAGAGATCACAAAAGGAGCAAAAGGACCCATTTGTACAAAAATATTTATTGCAGCTCTTTTTGTGGTGGTAAGGAACTGAAAATTGTGGGGATGTCCATCAATTGGGGAATGGATGGACACACACTATGGTTTATGATTTTGATGGAATATCTATAAGATATATATATATATATGTATACATATATATATATATATGAAATGCTCTATAAGAAATGCTGAGCATCATGATTAAACTGTCAAAACCTCCATGAACTGATGCAGAATG
>NC_077229.1:25983992-26008992 GCF_027887165.1 Monodelphis domestica
TCTCTCTTTGGAGATGGAGAACATTTTTCATCATGAGTCCTTTGGAATTGTCTTAGATCACTGTACTGCTGAGAATAGCTAAGTCATTCACAGTTAGTTCATCATCATACAACATTAATGTTACTTACTGTGTTCAGTGATTTGGTTCTGCTCATTTAATTTTTTTTTAATTAAACCCTTACCTTCCATCTTGGAGTCAATACTGTGTATTGGCTCCAAGGCAGAAGAGTGGTAAGGGCTAGGCAATGGGGGTCAAGTGACTTGCCCAGGGTCACACAGCTAGGAAGTGGCTGAGGCCAGATTTGAACCTAGGACCTCCCGTCTCTAGGCCTGGCTCTCCATCCTCGGAGCTACCCAGCTGCCCCCTCTGCTCATTTAATTTTGCACCAGTTCATGTGTTTTTCCAGAACCAAAATATTCTGAATTCAAACCCAGTACTCTCTCTATTTCTGTATTTTGCCTTTGTTCCTATGTATTTCTACAGTTTTATATGGTTTCCAAAAATATACCCACAACCATTGCATATGGGGAAGAGTACTAGATTTTAAACCATAGGACCTGATTTTTCTACTTTCCATGAGTCATTTAATGACTTCTGACTCCTCCCCTAGAAAATGAGGGGGTTGGACTAAGTGACCTCTAAAGTCCCTTCAAGCTCTCAATCTATGATTTCATTTGATATTCACAACAAATATGTTTGAGGTCATCAGAGCCATAACTAGGTTGGGAAGATCAGTATTTTGCCCCAGGGTGCTGAATCTATCTATCTATCTATCTATCTATCTATCTATCTATCTATCTATCTATCTATCTATCTATCTATCTATCCATCTATGTATCTATCTATTCTTTGATTATTGATTGATTAATTAATTTATCTATTTATTTTTTTGTTTATTTATTTATAACACCCTTACCTTAGGTCTTGGAATCAATACTGTGTATTGGTTCCAAGGCAGAAGAGTAGTAAGGGCTAGGCAATGGGGGTTAAGTGACTTGCCCAGGGTCACACAGCTGGGAAGAGTCTGAGGCCAGATTTGAACCCAGAAATGCCCATCTCAAAGCCTGGCTCTCAATCCACTGAGCCACCAGCTGCCCTCAGGGTGCTTAATTTAAAGGGCACTGCCATGCTTGAATAAATGGAGCTGAGCTCCTTCCCCACCTAACTCTGTTCCCCATACCCTGACTTCCCTAACTATCTTCTATCCACCTCTAACTGATGTCCTGGCATTTCTGCTTCTGCTATGTCACCCCTAAGAGAAAATGTATCATCCCCACTCAAGTGAGAACTCAAAAATTCCTAATTACTGCTTTGGAGGTCATAAAGGGACCACCAATCCCATCCGGGGAGGGGAAACAACCTGCGCTATGGTTACACAGTTAGTAAATGGCAGAACGGGCAGGGTTGGGGGAGAGGCAGCGATCAAGGCCAAGATTTCATCCAAGGGGTCTCTTTGATGCTCTTTTTCCCTTCAGATGTCAGCGTCTCCCCTTCCTCCATCTCAGAATTAGCGGCGGTAAGAGTTCTCCCTCTGAAGGCTTGACAATGAGAGCCTCTGTTAAGGGGCTTTTCAGTGGAATGTAGGCTGGCTGTGTTAATTTGCTTCTCTTGTCATGAGACATCTTTTTAGATGATGAGAACCACGCCGTCTATCCCTCAGTGCTTAATAACCAGGGCTCTTTATGTTAATTAATTTAGATATTGAGAATATTCTCATTAAGCTCAGAGATGTCAGGTCAGATAGAGTGAGCTCTGAATTCCCAAGCTGGGCTCAAGGCATGCTGACTGCCTTCCATGTCTCAAACGTTCCCTAAATTCTAGACATCATAGCCCTGGTTCTGACCCAGCTGTTGGTGGGCTGAGCCCAAAATCGATGGTTTTGTTGGTTCCACAAAATCACAGCTGGCCTTGGTATCAGAGATATGAACTCTTACAAGTGCAACGAGGTGGCAAATGGATAGAATGCTGGACCTGGGGTCAGGAAGAACCAAGTTCAAATTTGGTCTCAGACACTCACTAGCTGTGAGATCCTGGGCAAGTCACTTCACCTTATTTGCCTCAGTTTCCCATTTATAAAATGAGCTGGAGATGAAAATGATAAACCACTCTAGTATCTCTGCCAAGAAAACCACAAATGGAGTCATGAAGAGTCAGGTATGACTGAAGCAAGTCAACAACAACAACAAGAACAAGGAGAAATGTACTGGTTTTGGAATCAGGGGCATGAGTGGGAGGCTTTGTCCTCCATCTACAGCCTCAGTTTTCCGATCTGCTGAATGAGCACAATAATTACACTACCTTACAGGATTGATCCTGCCAACAGGATCAGAAGAGATTATGGATATGAAGCAACTTATAACCATGGGTTATTACACATTGTCAATCATTCATAAATCCCTTCATTTGTGCCTCACTTTGTTTCAGTTTTCCCATTTGCAAAATGGGCATCATGTCACCAGTTGACCTTGAATTATGGGGCCGTTGTGTGACCTTGAAAGAAATCAGGCTCTAGGTGCTTCCTAAGTCTTAAAGGGCTCTAGAAATGGTGGCTGTTACTATGGAGAAGCAAAAGGGATGGCCAAAGCCCTCCCATCCCCAGTGGAAGTGGCAGCAAGTCCACTGAGTCCTCTTAAACATTTTTTTCCAGATCATTTACAGTTTGATGGGGAGGAGAGAGGGCAGAAAACTCCCCCCACCACCTCAAGTTCTGAGGCCCCGACAATAAAAGATCAATGAAGGAAGGAGATGAAGCAGTTTTGAAATGATCTACTAGAAGGCTATTCATCACAGACAGTGATTCCACAGAGCCTGAGCCCATCCAGGGGGTTACAGAGTCTGGAGGATGGGCAGGAAGGAGCTCATTAGGAAGTACAAGGTGTTCCCACAGTATGGGCTCTGAAGGGCAATATTTGATGGATGTGTGCCAGGGAAATTGGATCCATTTCTCTATGGAGGAGAACTCATTAACTAGTCAATCAATGAATTAAAAACTCAGAGGCTCCTCCTCTTTGGAGCTGTAGGGTCCTGAGAATAGACTTTAAAGATGACTTGTTTTTATAAAAGGGGAAACTGAGGCCTACAGAGAAGAAATGACTTCATAGAATGATTGATATAGGCTTGGAGGGAACCTGAAGGAACATTTAGTCCAGGGCAACCTGGTATCCCCCTGCCTCTCCTTGGTAGGAAAGCACCACTTACATCAAGGCAATAATGAGCTTTGTCGATGGGTTCCTTTCATGGTGACCTCTATTGGCTTTCTGATAGCTCCCTATTGATGAAATAAAAACATCTTTGGTAAACAGTGAATTGACAGGCTTAAATAAGCCTGCTGGGGCCAGATGACAGATATGGGTGTTCTCAAAGGGTAAGGAAATAAGTCCATATCGAAAAGAAATGAGCAAATAATGTATTCACTTAGAGAATGCCATTTGTTTATTGCTCGAAATAACCCTCCCATAAAATAGATCTTGGGAAAAAATGCCCACTGACTTCCCTTTGTATGTTATAGTCTCTTCTCTGGCCCTCATTTCCTGGGCAATTTTCTGCCTTCTTTTGGGTGGGACTCAGTTTCCCGAGATGTAATAGGATAGAGTTGTGTTGAATGACTGTGAAGGACCCTTCTAGGATTGCTGGTCTATGTTCTATGTCCTCAGATCTCTCCCAGCTCAGACACTCTTCTAAGGTCTCTCTCAGTTCTCACATTTTAAGTTCTAGGAATCCTTTCCTCCCTCACATTCTATATTCTAAGGTTCTAACTGTCATTCAGTGATGGATGTTTGGAGGATTCTTCCTCATGGAAAAATGGATGGATTTGGAATCAGGGGACTTAAGGTCAATCATTGACTCTTATTTATGGGGTGACCCTGAGCAAGTCATTTAACCACTTTTGGGCTCAGTTTCCTCTTTGTAAAAATCAAGGATTCAGACTAGGTCCTCATCTAAGGTCCCTTCTAGATATAAAATGATGAGCCTCTTGCCTGGCATTATATAGCTTATATTACATTAACATATCACATAAATCATAATATTATAGATTACATTACCTATGATATATTATCATATATTATGTTACATATAATATATAATATTAAACCCTTATCTTCTGTCTTATGGTTCCAAGACAGAAGAATGGTAAGGGCTAGGTAATGGAGATCAAATGACTTGTCCAGGGTCACACAGCTAGAGAGTATCTGAAGTCAGATTTGAACAGAGGAGCTCTTGTCTCTATTCATTGAGCCACCTGGCTCCCCCCCCATTCATTATATATTTTATGGTATAATGTCCCTGTGAGCTTTGACAGACTGTGTTCTAGGTCCCCTCTACGTTCTGTGATTTCATCAAACTAAAATGATCACTCATCGCCAATAGGTCTCTCCATCCTCCCCACCAAGGTTTCCTGACTCATTCACCCTGTTCCAGTCCCTCTAATCAAATTTTCTATTCTATGTCATATAGGCAGGCTTGCTGGAGGCTCTGTGATCAGGTTAATTGGCACCTCTGAGGACTGAACTGGTGACCGGAGCCTTTTCAGCACCAACCTGCGGAGATGACCAACTCCATTCACCCCAAGCAAGCTCTGTTAACAAAGGCTCAGTGACCTTGGGTATGGTGGGGAGGGCTGGGGCTGGGGCATTTGGGATGCAACATGCTTCCCATAAGGCAGAAGGGAAACAGGTTTCCATAAACTAGAGGGAGATATTATATGGAGGAAAGCAGAGGAGAGAAGCCTTGGAAATGCAGATTCCCATTGATTCCCATTGAAGATTCCCATTGAATATCAGTCTGTGTCAGGGCTGGGAGAGACCTTAGAACAGGGAAAGTCTGGACTGGGAGGGATCTTAGAACAGGTAATATAAGGGCTGGGAAGGATCCTAGAACAGGGAATGTCAGAGCTGGGAAGAACCTTAGAACAGGCAATGTCAGAGCTGGAAATGATGTGAGGAACCATCTCTTTCAGCTCTCCTTTTAAAGAAAAGGAAACAAAGGGTCAAAGATATCAAATCACATGGCTGAGTTTATGGAGTAGGCTAATGGCAGAGCCAGGGCTAGACCCCAGGGCTTCTCCCTTCCAGTGGTTTCCAACCCCTTCAAAGCCTCAATTATTCCAGGCTGTCAGAATCCGTGTTCCATGCTGAGCTTTACAAGAATATGTTTTTAATACCACCAGTAAATCCTGGACATGGCAGTAACTTGTCTCAAAGCTGTAGCTTTCTAGTTCTTGTAACATGAAATTATCAGTACCTACAAGCATTGCATTGACCATAGAAGGGAGGACAGTGGCCCAGAGTGAGCTGAACACTGCTCAAGGCTTCTTCCACTTTTGAACATTTTTCACCAAGCACATTTTTGAGAAGATTATGTATTCTTGGCATTTCCAATAGTCTCAGAACTGGAAGAGGCCTTGATAGATCATGAAAATCAATCCAAGGCTCTTCCACCCTATTGCTATGGTGACATTTTGGGCATCTGCCTTTTGCATTTCCATAGACTCACAAATTCAGAGCAGGAAGGGACCTCAGAAGCTATCCACTCCAATCAGTGACTGAAAAGCATCCACCTTCTATAACAAGTCAATGAGTGACTATCCAGCCTTTGCTTGGAGATCTCCAAGGAGAAAGGACCCATTATTGACCAAGGCTGCCCATTCTGACCAACTATTAATAATAGCTGTCATTTATTAATAATGATATTGATAACTATTTAGTATAATCTTCATATTTTTGGATGAGGAAACTGAGGCAGTCAGAGTTTAAGTGACTTGTCTGAAGTCACAAAACTAATAAGTGTCTGAGGGAGGATTCAAACCTGACTTCTGGTCCAGTGTAATGCCCACTAAACCACCTAGCTGCTAATATTAGTGTGAGAAAATTTTCCCTTGAATCAAGTCTGACTCTTTCTCTGACATTTTGACATAGCGCTCGCTCCTGGTTTGTTCTCTGGACTCAAATAGAAGTCTGATATCTCTTCCACAGGAGAACTCTTTTTTAACCCTTCACCTTCTGTCTTAGAATTGGCATTAAGTTGATTCTATGGCAGAAGAGTGGTAAGAGCTAAGCATTTAGGATTAAGTGACTTGCCAGGGTTCTACAGCTAGGAAAATTCTGAGGCAAGATTTGAACCCAGGACTTCCTGTCTCCAGGCCTGGCTCTCTATCCACTAAGCCACTTAACTGCCCCCACATGACAATTTTTAAAACACTTGATGGCAACCATTACAGACTAAGACCTGAATGGAACTTCTGAGGCTTCCTATTCCACCCATGTATGAACAAGGTTCCCCTGTATGGTATTCCCAACAAATGGTGGTTCACCTTTTCTCTGACGCCCTCCATTGACCCACTTAGGGATCACTGACACTCTTGTTCCTACTTCTGCCTCTTAGAAACTCACTATATTTCACACATTCTCAAGTGCCAGAACTTTCTGTTATTACTTCTCTTTTCCAGTTCCTTTAAGCTCTCTCATGTAGAGAGAGCTCGAGGCTCTTCCTTCAACCATCCTGGTTGTCCTCCTTTGGACATTCTCCATCTTTTCTTTTTCCTTCCTAAAATTTTGAACATGAGAACTCAGATATAATCTTCTCAGGGCAGAGGACGGCGGGAATCCCCCTTCTAATTTCTGAAGGCGACACTTCAGATGCGTGTGTGCCTGCGTGTGTGGCTGTGACTTAAATGAATTTCTGTTGTGTGGTTATCTGCCAGAAGAGCTTTTTCAGGAGCACTGCTATTCCGGTGAGGTTATCAAGACCTTTCCTTAATCTGATTGTTCATTCCATCTGCCGCCTACAGCTCCCTTCTCTCCCTCTCTCTGTGAACCCCATGCAGACCTGGGAGGTTGATGCTGATGGTTCTTCCCTGGCTAGAACAGATTGCTTTGCAATATTCTCGCTAAGGTAGAGCATGCTTCCTTCTAGTCTGATCAGAAAACGAGTCATTCTAAGAGGCTGGGGCATCAGGAAAGATGGGAATTGGGGCAGTGCCAGAGAATGGAAACATACACAAAGAGGTGACCTCTACGCTTGGACAGGTAGTCAATAATACTAATAACTCACATTTGTATAGTGTTTTAAGGCATAGTCCCAGGTCTGTACTTAGAGCTTTTCCAGTTGAGAAAGATCCAACATAGCTTTTGCCACCTGGCACAGGCTTCATGAACTCAGGCTGGCCTCCATATTCAGATAAAGCAGGGCCATTCTGCCATCTGAAGGCCAGCCTGGCAAATTTTGAGAAGAGGCTTGTCAGCAGATCAGAGCGAGAGGAATGTCAAAGACCAGGACCACATAGTTGCAGGAGGTATGAAGACCAGAGTACAAGACCAGCCTAGCTCTAGTGTGATCTAGTGTGATCATGAGTACAAATCATTTAACCTCTCCCAGCCTCTGTTTCTTCATCTGTAAAATGGGTATAATAACACCACCACCACCACCAACAATAATAATAACACCTGCCTCAGAGGGTTGCCATGAAGTTATGAGGAAGACAATGTATTTTAGAATCCTAGATTTGGACATTAAAGGGATCTCAGAAGCCATCTAATCCAACTCTGCCATTCTCCATATAAACCCTGCCCCAAAGCCCATTGGCATGGGATTCTTTCCTTATTAGTGAACATGAATGCCATGCTCTGTGCTATATAAAGACACTGAGACCCAGAGAGGATAATAGATGTAAAAGTTGTGCTTAATAAATATTTGCCATCATCATTAATAACAATAATAAATTTCCTGGTCAAGTACTGAGTTCCCTGTCACTTGAAGTTTTATAAATAGCACAGTAAATGGCAGAGAAAGATTAGAACCCAGATCCTTTGACATTAACTCCAGTATTCTTTGCACTCTTTCATACTACTCTCCCATCTATTTCTCATATCCTCTCATTGCACAGAGCAGAAAACTGAAGTCCTGACTCAGGATTGCACAAGGAATTATGGACAGAGTTGGAATTCATTCGAATTTAGGTCTGCCAACTCTTAGTTTATTGATTTTTCTACTTCCCTCTTTGGTCACGTATCTCTTTCACCAGCTAGAATATCTTCCTTTGGGGATATAGGGGGAAAGGGACTAGCCCTGGGAATTGCCCAATATAGGAAGCTCCCTGATGAGGAAATACCTTCTACCAGTGCAGGTCAGTACCTCCCCTGTCATGAAGAGTCTCAGCGAGTTAGGAAGTTAAGGATTTCCCAGGATCACAGAGCTGTAGTGATAGTATTAGAGCATCAGAGGCAAGACCTGAACTTGGGCATCCTGGCTCCTCGGCCAGCTCTCTGTCTGTGATGCTTTCTCCAGTTTTTTCTCCATAGGTGAATTCAGGATGGTCGCTGGGGTCATGAGGGACATCAGAATTCAGCTGATGTTTCTGGAGGCATCTTGGGAAAAAACCCATATGTCATTCCCCAGGGGCCTGGGAATACATTTTCCTCATCTCATTATGTGCTACAGACTCCTGCTGGCCTGGAATGTAAAGGTAAAAATACCTGACTCCCAGCCCAGTGGGTAATGTATTGGCAAATTATAAAGAGCCATGGGGGACATTGGCTGATTGCCCCTGGTGCCTTCCCGATCTCTGTCTGAGGTCTGATATAATGTTCTGCAGTGAGGAGGCAGTCAGGGAGCTTTGTAAAAGCTATCAGGAGACCTGGATCTGCTGCTGCCTTCCTGTGTGACCTTAGCCAAGTCACAGAACTCCCAGGGGCCTCAGAGGGTTTAGGTCAGTTAACCTCTAAAGTCCCTTCCAGACCTAAATCTATGATGTTTTATAATAGTGATCAACTATGTTGACATTGACTTTTTCATGAAGCAGTCTAAGAAAAACCACTGGCTTGTCAGATCTAATCTTCCTTACATTATTTAGTGTATTATAAACTCCACCTGTGTAATCAACGTGGTATGGCAACAACAATAACTAGTACTTAAATAGTGCTTTACAGTTTTCAAAGGTTTATCTAATTTGATCCTCATAATTTTGGGAGGTAGATTCTATTATTATCCCCATTTTACAGATGAGGAAACTGAGGCAGACACCTGGTAAATGACTTGCCCAGGGAAGTGTCTGAGGTAGGATTTGAATCCCAGTCTTCTTGACTCTAAAATAGGCAATAATAATCCCCATCAAATTCTATTCTCATCTAGAAAATGATGTTCGGTTCTGGTAACCCCAGTTTGAAAAGGCCATAAATAAACTGAAAAATGTCCAAAGGAACATAGACAAGATGCTGAAGAGTCTTGAGAGTTGATGTCACACCACTACTAGTTGAGGGAACTGGGGATGTTTAATGAGATCAGTAGACTTGGGAGCAGGGGGATATGACATCTCTCTTTAAATATTTTAAGGGTTTTCACATGGAGTTGGATTCAGTTTGTTTTATTTGACCCCAGAGGTAAGAACCAAGCACAATTGGTAAATGTTTCAAGGAGGAAAATTTAGATATAATGTCGAGAAAATTTTCCTCTTAATTGGTGTTGTCCAAAGGTGGAATGGGATGCCTTGGGAACTCATGGGTACCTCTACTTTGGAGGCCTCCAACCAGCCAGTCAATCAATCAATAATAATTTATTGAATGCCTACTATATAACAGGCACCATGTTAGGTACTGGGAATACAATGAAAGGGAAAAAAAGAGAAGACTCCTTGCCTTTGAAGAGATTCCAGTCTAAAGAGGGAAATGTGAATAAATAGGTCCACGCAAGATGCATAAAAAGTAGTTGGAAGGTAACTTAGAGAAGGGAACCATGAAGCACAGAGAGATGTTGGGTAACCATTTCTTAATAGTGGAAAGTCCTTTCATGGATGGTTGAATGAAATGGTGGCTTAGATCCCTTCCAACTCTCAAATTCTCTGATTCTGTTGCATCTCAGCAGATGGAAGCAGAGAACAGCAGAGAACCAAAGAGGCTGACTAGCTCAAGATCAGTTGAGACTACCTTAGTAAAAGTAAACACTTTTGTGGGTCTATGGATAGATAGATAGATAGATAGATAGATAGATAGATAGATAGATAGATAGATAGATAGATAGATAGATATTTAGATATTTAGATAGATAGATAGATAGATAGATAGATAGATAGATAGATAGATAGATGGATAGATGGATAGTTGGATGAATTGATGGATAGATAGATAGATGAGTAGATAGACAGACTGATAGATAGATAGATAGATAGATAGATAGATAGATAGATAGATAGATAGATAGATGGGTAGATAGATAGATAGTTGGATGGATGAATGGTTAGATAGATGGGTAGATAGATAGACAGACAAACAGACAGACAGACAGATAGATAGATAGATGGATAGATAGATGTATATTCTATAGTATGTGTTTATATGTACACATACAGTGTAAACAGGAAAGAATCTCAGAGGTGAGGGGTTAGTGGTGGTGGTGGTAGGAACCAAGAATTGGTCAGGCTATTCAAAAAAGCAATTTGGAATGAAGTACAGAAGAATAACTCCAATGTGCATATACTTTGATTCAGAGATTTAGCTGGTAGGCATAAACCTTGAAGATCCCAAAGGCAGAAAAACCCCAAAGGTCTCTCATGTACCTAAATATTCACCACAGCACTTTTTTATGGTTCCCAGGAATGGCAAACAAAGTAGATGCTCACTGATCAGAAAATCATTAAACAAGTTACAGGGCATGGATAGAATGGGGTATGACTACACCCTGAGGAAGGATGACTGTGATGAATACAAAGTAACATGGGAAGACTTATATGAACTAATGCAAAATGAAGTGAGCAGAACCAAGAAAACAATATAGAAAATGATTACCACAGTGTGAATGGAAAGAAACTGAGAAATCCTGAAACCTAACTCTTAATTAATACTCAAACTTGCCTTCAGAACCAAGATGAAGATGTTTCTCTCTTCTTTGTAGAGGGAGAAGACTATAAATATGGGATATGGAATATACATTCAGACATGGTTGAACTATTTCTCTTTTAGTTTTTGTGTCAAGGGATGTCTCAGTGGGGAGAGGAAGAAGGAGGATCCTAGGTGCCCATCCATCCTGATCTTGGCACTGGCTCAGTCTTCTGACTTGAGGTTGTCCAAGCTGAAGTTCATTGTCATCTCCCATGTTCAGGGTGGGGGATGAAAGGGTGCCCAGGTGGCAATCTCTGGCTCACTCAGATCCACTCTCTAGGGTTCCCCCCGTGATTCCTCTGCCCCCCAAAAATCTGGAAAGGCTAATAGTTGTTCTTTGTATCTGTCACCAAGAAGTTGGAGCCCTGCAAGGAGGGGTCTGACTCATTAAAGAGGTTTAATTGTCCCCTTCAGAGAGGATCTGGCTAATCAGACACAAAGTCCTCCACTTTTCCCTAGAGTCCAGCTTGACACTAAGTGTCCATTCTTAGCACAGGTACCCAGTATCAAAATAATGATGGTTAGCTCATTGCAAACTAAGCCATTGTAGGTTGACTAGAGAAGGCTCTCCAGGCTATGAGGCATGCATTTGGGCATGCCTCCTTCTCTCTGCCCCATTTCCTGATATTTCCATTATCTTCTCCATCTACTTTTTCACTATTAGAAGAGCTCTCTTCCTTCTCCATTTTAATGGGAACATAGCAGTCAATAAACATTTATTAAACACCTACTATGTACCATACATTATGCTAAGCACTAGGAAAATATTTCAAAGCACCTTAGAGGTAATATTGCTAAGTGATGTGACCACTGGATTCATAGTGAGATCATTTTAATTCAAAACCTGATTCTTCTACCTTCTACCTGTTACTAGATTTTTGTATTTATATTTGTACACAGATAGATAGGCCTAGTATAGATTTTGGTGCATAAGAGGCATTCAAGAAATGCAGCTCGGTGGTTCAGTGGATGGAGAGCCAGGCCTAGAGATGGGAAGTCTTGGGTTCAAATCTGACCTCAAACACTTCCTAACTGTATGATCCTGGGCAAGTCACTTCACCCCCATTCCCTGGCCTTTACCACTCCTCTGCCTTGGAACTAATACACAGTATGGATTCAAAGATAAAAGGTAAGGATTTAAAAAAATAAAAAATGCTTGTTAGATCTATTGGTTGATACTTCTATGACCTTGGCCAACTCATTTGATGACGACGATGATGATGATAGTTAGAATTTATATAACCTTTAAGCTCTGTAACTCATTTGATTACTATAATACCCTCCCCCCCAACTCCTGCTTCTTCTTTCTCCTCTCCCTCTTTCTTTTTGGATGCCTCCTCACGAGCTATTTTTCCTCTTCTCTCTTTCTCTCTTCCCCTTCCCTGCCTCCCTCCCTCCTTTCCTTCCTTCCTTCTTCCTTCCTTCCTTCCTTCCTTCCTTCCTTCCTTCCTTCCTTCCTTCCTTCCTTCCTTCCTTCCTTCCTTCCTTCCTTCCTTCCTTCTTCCTTCCTTCCTTCCTTCCTTCCTTCCTTCCTTCCTTCCTCTCTTCCTTGGAAGAACTTGAACTCAGCTCTTCTTGACTTCAGGACCAGTTCTCTATCCACTAGACCAGACTACCTCTCCTTAAAATCTTATATACTTAAAAAAAGTTTCCAGGGGTCTGTTGTTTCAGGAATTCTTGGTCCCCAAGATTATTCTTCTTTAGGACAATAAATCTCCAGTGGTAAGGGATCTTAGAGGTAAAAATCAACTAATCCAGACATAAAATTCTTTTTTTTTGTTTTTAAACCCTCAGCTTCTGTCTTGGAATCTATACTGTGTATTGATTCCAAAGCAGAATGGTAAGGGCTAGGCAATTGGTGTTAAGTGACTTGCCCAGGGTCACACAGCTGGGAAAGGTCTGAGGTCAAATTTGAACCTAGGACCTCCCTACTCTAGACCTGGCTTTCAATCCGCTGAGCTACCCAGCTTTCCCCCAGACATTAAATTCTATACATAAGAATTAGAACTATATAAGGAAACTGAGTCCCAGAGAGAGGAAATGAATTTCTCAGGGGCATACTTGGTAGTAAGTGGAAGAGTTAGGATTTGAGTTTAGGAAAGGGCACTCCAAACTAAGCATTCTATTCTTTCTATAAATTCTCTGTCCTTGTTAACTTGATTACTCCTGGATGTAGTTATTTTAAAAAGTGTGTGTGTGTGTGTGTGTGTGTGTGTGTGTGTGTGTTTGAAAATGACAAGCTAGAAGGAGTCAGTTCTGGAGGATCTGCCTAGAACCATATGTTCCAATTTCTGGAGCTACATTCACGGATAGTATGTGTGTGTGGGGGGGGGGGAGGGGATGGTAGGAACTTTTCCCTCAATTATTTGAGCTGTGATCTAATATTCCTTCCAAAAGGATCTCAGTCTTCCTTTAAAGAGGGAAGCTGCCTGTTCTATCCTCCATGGAAATCAACTCATTTACATCTCTATCTTATCACTCTCCCTCTCTTCTCTTCTCTAGCTTGGGAGGAGAATAGATATCAGAGAGAAAATCATATGAGGTTTTTGATCAGAGAGCAGAGAAAAGAACCTTCCAATCTTTTGCCCAAGAGGGAATTGGGTTTTCTGATTTCAGCTGAGGGTCACCTGTAAATTCAGCATACAATCGAGCAGTGGGGGCTCTTGGACATTTTAGTTTCCATTGGTCACCCTGGCAAATAACACATACTGTGCTGTAGGACAGGAAGACAGACAAATCCAACAGCCTTTGGTAGAAGGTCTCCACAGGCAGCAAAGTAGAGAATCAAACTATGATAATTGAGGTAAGGTCTTCCACTTTTCCATAAATGCTTTGGTGATTTTGAATCAGAAATGAATTTTTATTTAGCTTAAACCACTCAGGTTTCTGTCCCAAGGGAGATCTGCCTGGGAAGTCCTATCTTTTTAATTCAGTTCAATCCAACACACACTTATTAAGCATGTACTGAGTGCCAGGGGTGGGAGGATACAAAAACACAGATCACATAGCCCCTGGTCTCAGGGGGTTTACATTCTATTGAGAGAGACAACCTGACTACACATAAGCATACACAAAATAAAAGGAAGGAAGGAAGGAAGGAAGGAAGGAAGGAAGGAAGGAAGGAAGGAAGGAAGGAAGGAAGGAAGGAAGGAAGGAAGGAATGGAGGCAGGGAGGGAGGGAGGGAGGGAGGAAGGAAGGGACGGACGGAGGGAGGGAGGGAAAGAAAGGAGGGAGGGAGGAAGGAAGGAAGGGACAGACGGAGGGAGGGAGGGAAAGAAAGGAGGGAGGGAGGAAGGAAGGAGGGAAGGAAGAAAGAAAGGAAGGAATGAAGGAAGGAAGAGGATGATTTTGATGTGATATGCAAAAAGACTATAAAAATTAGTAAATGACTTAAAGAATAAAGACTGGAAGGAAGGAATCCTACCTATTTCCTATTGCAAAGTATGTAAAACTTGCCTAGACAAATGCTGAACTTTCTGGAAGCCATACAGTTCCCCAAATACATGTCTCTCCTCCTGTCAACCAAAAGATGCCTCAAACTCCAGAACCAATCCCACTCTTCTCTCTAATTCACTTCAACTCAAAAAGAATTTATTAAGTCCCTACAGCAGCCAGGCTGCTCAGAATACAAAGATAAAAAGAGAAAGCCAATTACAAATAAATACAAAATGTACTCTCCAAATCCCACAAAATAATTTTGACACTGAGGATAATACTAACAACATGGGCAGAGAGAAGGAAAGGACCCTTGAAGGAGGTGAGGTGAGAGGGCAACCTCGAAGGAGTCAAAGGTTCTAAAAGGCAGAGGTGAGGAAAGATTTGGTTGCAGTCATGGGGTACCAGATGTGAAAGGTCTTGGAGGTGGGAAATAGAATTTCACAAATGGACCAAAACAAGCAGGTCAAACTGACTATCTCCTGTCTATATGTCACACATGCTGTTGTTGTTCAGTTGTGAACAGCTCTTTATGATCCCGTGGATCACAGGCTGCCAATAGAGTCCATGGGATTTTCTTAGCAAAGATATTGGAGTAACTTACCATTTCCTTCTCCAGTGGATGAAGGCAAACAAGGGTTAAATGGTTTGCCTAGAGTCATATAGCTAGGAAGGTTCTGAGGCCATATTTGAATTCAGGTGTCCATGAATCCAGGTGGGTGCCAAGCTATTTCTGACTCAGATTTAGGCATATTAAATTGGAGATCTAAATTTCAATCATATTATCCTTCTTGAGGTCTACTTGGGATCCAGCCCAGTCTCTCTCTTCAGCTCGGTTTTTCAAAATGCTCTTCATAGAAGCAAACATTATAAATGGAGGCAGAGAAGGGCAAGGGAAGAGTTAGAGACTTCTGACCTAATTTTTCATTTTACAGAGGAGGAAACTGAGGCCAAGAAAAGGCAAATGCCTTGACTTAGATCACATGGATTGGCAGTTGAATAGTTAAGACTGGAATGCCCCTCCACCCCATTCCAGGGGCCCTTTTTTACTCATAAAGGCTTCTTAAGATCATGAGATCATAGGACTTGAGAGTTTGTTGGAGTCTTTAGGGACTGATTAATCTAAACATTTCCCCATCCCCACAGAGACATCAGCTGTTCTGCTGGGTTTCAACTCCATGGAATAAAACACCCTTGTGGTGGGTATCCTCCTATCTCCTCCTATGTGAGACTTCCCTCCATTATATTGTTACCTACTTGACGGAAGGGGCTCTCTTTATTTTTTATTAATTGCATCTCCCTTTAATGCTTAACACAGCACCTGGCACATAGTAGGTGCTTAAGAAATGTCAGGAAAAGAGAGGTAATTCACCATGTATCTGACAGAAAAGGGGTTCAAATCAAGATACTTGGACTTGATAGCACTCATACCATTAATATTTAACTCTCATGATTTAAATAAAAATAAGGTACACTATGGGGGGGGAGGTAGTAGAAAGTGAGTAGTAGAATGGGGTTAAGCCAAGGAAAAAAAGGATTCTTAGGTTAAAAAGTCATAGAATATTCTGAGTCTATTTTAGGAACCAATTACCTCTGAGCTTTCTAAATAAATTACAGTGACTCCATCAAGCATGGGAGATTACCTTTAAGGCCAATGCTTCAATGCCATTTTCAATTTTCTGTCTGGGAAGAGCTGGTACAATTTCTCAAGCCTTCTCCTCTTCTCTCTGCTTGTACAGTGGGCCTACACTGGGTTTCCAAATCAGCTTGTTTGAAAACACATACCTACTTGGTTCAAGCCAACTTTATTCAATACAATGGTAAGTGCCTACTATGTGCCAGGAGCTGCACTGGGCACTATAGAGACAAAGCTAAAAATTAAATAGTTCCTTCCCTCAAGACACATATATTTTACTACAGGGATACAATATATGCCCAGAAATGAAAATAGAAAGACATCTCAAAGTTATTCTAAATAATAGCCAACAGGAGAGAACTGTGCGATTGGAAAAGACTCTGTCTAAGTGGCAGTACACACACAAACAGGACTTCATGGGCAGCTAGGGATGCTAAGAGGCATAGAGGAAAGCATGAATATCAGGCATGGGGAATAAGCCTATGTTATGTCCTATGCAAAAAGAAGTTAGCAGGTCAATTTGGTTGGATGTAGAGTTCATGAAGGGAACAAATATGAAATAAAGAGCTGATCGTGACCTCCCCATGCTATATGCCTTTGAAGGAAGGAAGGAAGGAAGGAAGGAAGGAAGGAAGGAAGGAAGGAAGGAAGGAAGGAAGGAAGAAAGAAGAAAGAAAGAAAGAAAGAAAGAAAGAAAGAAAGAAAGAAAGAAAGAAAGAAAGAAAGAAAGAAAGAAAGAAAGAAAGAAAGAAAGAAAGAAAGAAAGAAAGAAAGAAAGAAAGAGAGAGAGAGAGAAAGAGAGAAAGAGAGAAGGAAAGGAAGGAAGGAAGGAAGGAAGGAAGGAAGGAAGGAAGGAAGGAAGGAAGGAAGGAAGGAAGGAAGGAAGGAAGGAAGGAAGGAAGGAAGGAAGAAAAGAAGGAAGAAAGAAAGAAAGAAAGAAAGAGAGAAAGAGAGAAGGAAAGGAAGGAAGGAAGGAAAGAAGGAAGGAAGGAAGGAAGGAAGGAAGGAAGGAAGGAAGGAAGGAAGGAAGGAAGGAAGGAAGGAAGGAAGGAAGAAAGAAAGGAAGGAAGGAAGGAAGGAAGGAAGAAAGAAAGAAAGAAAGAAAGAAAGAAAGAAAGAAAGAAAGAAAGAAAGAAAGAAAGAAAGAAAGAAAGAAAGAAAGAAAGAAAGAAAGAAAGAAAGAAAGAAAGAAAGAAAGAAAGGAAGAAAGAAAGAAAGAAAGAAAGAAAGAAAGAAAGAAAGAAAGAAAGAAAGAAAGAAAGAAAGAAAGAAAGAAAGAAAGAAAGAAAGAAAGAAAGAAAGAAAGAAAGAAAGAAAGAAAGAAAGAAAGAAAGAAAGAAAGAAAGAAAGAGGAAGGAAGGGAAGAAAGAGAAAGGAAGGAAGGAAGGAAGGAAGGAAGGAAGGAAGGAAGGAAGAGAGAGAGAGAGAGAGAGAGAGAGAGAGAGAGAGAGAGAGAGAGAGAGAGAGAGAGAGAGAGAGAGAAAGGAAGGAAGGAAAAGAAAGGCAAAATGAAGGACTTTAAATACTAGTCTGAGGATTTTGCACTTTGTTCTATAGGCAATAAGAGACCTCATCATCCTACCTAGAGGTCTAGGACTGATTTGTTCTATAGTTTAAGCCCAGTAAAGTATTGAAGGCAAATTACTAGACCCTCTTTTTCTGCCCTGATCCATGGGCCTATTCCAGCAGCCTGTCTACCCTGCCTCTCTTTCCCATAGTCTTGTTTTCACTGTTTAGATCTAGTCCTGCTCTTTGGACAAGAGACTCAAGTCACATTATCATTCCCTGTGAAACTCTAAGGTTGTTGGTTCTACCAACTCTCCCAATTTGATGACTCCATGAATTCAGCATTCTCTTCTCCACACTCCCAGAGACAAGTTACAAAGTCCAGGCTATTTCAATCCATTTTTAACACACAAGGTGCATTTCTGCTTTGACAACCATTTCTTGAATCATCCTCAAAGTCCTATCCTTTTTCCATTTCCATTACTCTTTATATCTATCCTCTTCTTTTCACTCTTCATCTGGATTATTGCAACCACCTCATGGTTCCTCTGATTTCAATATTTCCTTCAACTAACCCATCTTATACTCTGAGGTCAAATTAATCTCTATCAGCTCTGAGTGGGGTTACCTTTCAGCTCTTCAAAACTGGGATATAAAATCCTTGACCTGGACTGTACAATGCATAGAGGAGAGGAATCTGTAAGATGACTGGAATTATAGGAAAGGGTCAACTTATAAAGAACTTTAAATGCCAAAGAAAGGAGTTAGTATTGAACCCTGGTGGACATAGGGAGCCATTGGGGTTTAATTACTAGAGGAACACTGTGGTCAGAGCCCTGTGTCAGTTTTGTGGAGGATAAATGGTAGAGAGACTCAATTTAGGGAGACCAGATAAGAGGATAATTCAAAGGATGGCCAAAATAAGCCTCAACTGATTTAATGGGGCTAGCAAGGCACTATCATCCTGAAATGGAAGGGCTCAAAAGATGCCCTGTGTAGGGACCTTGAAGGATCTGGGGATTCTGAAGTCCAGATATTTGGGGTGATAGAATGTGATGTATGGGAAAGAGCAAGTAGTAGGTCAGATTAGCTGGTTAGCAGCACATTCACACAAACATCTTAGCCAGTGTGGTCTACAGTTCAACGTTTCCCCAGCGCTCCAAGTGATGTTTCTCTCAATTTGCTGAGAGCCCGAATCAGCAGAACCAAATTCACCAAACTGTTACAAAGCCCCAGTGACAGCATAGAATTAATCCCAAGCCCCAGGCACTGAATGTACCTTAGCTTAAGTTCTGGAACATAAATATGTTTTGCCAACATTGGAGGAAATGTTTCTTCTTATAATAGAAAATCAATTAAATTAACCTCCCCCCATAAGCATCAGGTAGATGAATCAAGCCAACATAATTAAAGAAATTGCTTTGGCCCTCTGCTTAAGTTTTAATTTGGGAAGGAGGGATGCTTGGCACTGCTCTAACAGGGGTTTTTGACTCGGATGAATAATCATGAAGCTTAATCAGTTCTGAGACTCTCCTGGGTTGCAAATAGCCCAACAAGCTTTCTCTTGAACTGCATGAATTCTAGATGGTTTCAGCATTGAGGTTGTGGCTTTATTGGCTAATGGCAAATATTTGGGCTGTCTGGACAAAGGGAAGGAGGCAATATGGTGTCCAGGAGAGAGTAGTGGACTTGTAATCAGAGATAATGGACTCAGATACTGGGGCTCTAAAATACAAAAAGTACAAATCCATGAGCATCAGTAGAATGGAAACTCCTTAAAGGCTGGGGTAGTTTTCACCTTGTTTCCATATTCCAAGTGCTTAGCTCAGTATCAGCATGCAGTTCATTGCAGAGGTCTGCAAGAAAGGTAGTGCCAGTGACATTCTATATTTGGATAACCCTTCTACCATTAACATTCCACTTTCAATGTTCTAAACTCCTTTTCAGCTCACACCTTCTATGGTAGGCTCCATTATGCTTTCACTTCCTTTGTTCCTTCAGATCCCTTAGGGCTATGAAAGTTTATGCTCTACATTTTAAAATCCATTTTGGTTCAAACCTTCTATGTCCCATCATGCTTTAATATTCTATGTTCAAAGTGCATTCTATTGTGACATTCTATACACTAATGTCCTTCCTAGGTCTAACACTCAGCATATTCTAATATATTCTAATGTCCCTCTAAATTTAAATATTAGATGAAATCTCCTTCTGCACTAGTATTCTGATCTAAAAATCTTAGCAGCTCTATGAGTCTAATATTATTTTAAAAATATTTTCTTAAAATTTTACTGATATCTCTTGTTTGTTATCATTTTTTCTAACTCTTCTTTCTCCTTCTTCCCAGAAAATGATTTGTTGTTACAAAGAATAAAAAAGGAGAAAAAGAAGTCCAACAAGACCAACATATTCCCTGCATCTGACAGAATATACAAATTCTAAACCTGCAGTCTACTACCTCTGCAAAAGGGACAGAAGTTGAATTTTTTAAAAAATTATCTCTTCCACAAAATTAAACAGAATTGAGTTAAATTTTTTTTCCATTTGCACTGTCTTAGATATTGCATCTATTCCATGTATTTCCCTAGTCCTGCTTACTCCACACTGTATCAGTTGATGTAAACTTTTCTATGAATCTCTGGATTCTTTATGTAGCAAGGGTTGAATTGGAAGATCTTATGGAGTGTTGAGCCTACACGCTGGCCATGTAACCATGTTTATTATTGCTTATGACAAAGTAATATTCCATTACATTCATTTATCATAATTTGTTCATCCATTCCTTGATCAACAGATATTCATGTTGTTTCTTCATATCACAAAAATAGCTGCTACAAATGCTTTTGAATATACGAGGGCCCTTCTTTCTGTCTTTCTCCACTTTAGGGTATGTGCCCAGTAATTAGATCTCTGGCCAAAGACCAGATAATAACTTCCCAAGAATATTCCAATTCAATTTCCAGAATGGTTGGACCAATTCACAACAACAATTGGTATTACTATGCCAGTGTTGCCAATATTGACTGTACTCATCTTTTGTCATCTTTGCCAATTGAGTGGGTGTGGATAAAACCTCAAGATTGTTTTTATCTGCAGTTCTCTTATTAATGAGTCAGAGAAATCTTTCATATGGTAGTTAATAATTCACAATTCCTCTTTTGGGAATTATTTTTTCATGTTCTTTGACTGGCTAATTATTTAGTGAGATTCCATAATAATTCAAAGCCCTCCAAAGCAACATAAGACAAGCAGAGGAAGAATGGAGATAGCATGGCAGAGTCCTGAGAATCCTAAACTTGACCTTTGGAGGAAAAATAAAAATGAGCTGAGCTTGGAAGAGGAAGGACTGGGGAGGCTTTTGAGTCCTTTTATACTTCCATCTTGAACAGTCCTTCCATGTTCTAGAGATTTACAGTGATGGGGACCTAGACTGATGATGCTTAAAGGCAGGAAGTTTTACTCAACTCTCATGCTTAGTTCTCTCAAGTCTATTGAGGACCAGGAATATTAGGAAGTAGCATCTAGTCAGAGAGGAGGCCAATGCACCATTTAAAAAAAAGTCTCAATCTTACATGGTATAAAACCCAAAGGAAGAAGTTGCTTAGCAACAGAGCACAGCTAGTTTCTATCAGTGAATTTATTAACTCTTTATTCAGCCAATTGACATTGTCCCATTTCTGTAGCACAAAACCAAATATCCCTCCTCCCTTCCCTTTTTCTCCCCCTCTTCTTCTTCTCCTCTCTCCTCCTCCTCTCTGCTCTCCTCTCTTTCCTTCTACAATCAGAGGTCTCTCTTGGACAAGTGAAAAAAGCATATCCTGACTTACCTAGGAGAGCTTGATTGATCTCTCTTGGGTTTCTAGGATCACAGATTCCCAATGATAGAGCTCCTTTGAGATTTATATTCAATTCCATTCAAGAAATCTTTAATAAACACAAACTATGCTAAGCACAATTCTAGCTTCTGGAGGTTTTTTAACCCCTTATCTTCCATCTTAGAATCAATACTATGTATTGGTTCTAAGGCAGAAGAGTGGTAGAGGCTAGGTAATGGGGTTTATGTGATTTGCCCAGGGTTACACAGCTAGGAAGTGTCTGAGGCCAGATTTGAACCTAGGTTCTCCCATCTCTGGGCCTGGCTCTCAATTCACTGAGCCTCTCAGCTGCCTTCTTCTGGAGGTTTTAATACAAAAGCAAAACCATCCTTGACCTCAAGAAGCTCATGTACTTCTAATATTCTAAATTAAATCAATAAGTATTTATTAGGGATCTGCTTTGTGCCAGGTATTCTGCTAAGTGCTGGGTATACAAAGAAAGGCAAAAGAAAATTAATTTAAAAAAAACCTCTGATCTCTGTGGAGCTCACCATCTAATGGGGAAGACAATCTGAAAATAATGATGTACAAATTATGTACACATATACACACAAAATAAATTGGACATAATTTCATAGGAAAGATTCTAAGAATAAAGAGGCTCATCCTAATATGGTTCTAAAATACACAGGATCATATATTTAGACCTAGAACAGGGTTCTTGACTTTATTTTGGTAATTTCTTTGGAACTCTGGAAAAAATTAAGGATCCCTTCATCATATTTTTAAAAAATTGAAGGAAAAATCAAATTTTAGTGAAAGGTTAGTGAAAAATGAAAATTTTTTTCTATCCTAGTTAATATATCCTATGAAATCTATCTCTGAACCCCAAGTTAGTAAGTTTAACACCTCATTTTACACATTAGATACTTCTTTTTGTTGTTCAGTCATTTTCAGTCATGTTTGACTCTTTGTGACCCCATTTGGAATTTTCTTGGCAGAAGTACTGGAGTGGTTTGCCATTTCCCTCTCCAGTTCATTTTCCAGATGAATAAGATGAGACAAATAGGGTTAAGGGACTTGCCCATGGTCCCATAGCTAGTAAGTGTCTGAGGCCAGATTTGAACCCAGGAGGATAAGATCTTTTGTACCACTTAGCTACCCCTTCAGGAACTGGACTCCCAGAAAAGGTGACTTGGCCAAGGTCACACAATACCTAAATAGAAAAGCTAAGATTTACATCCTTATCCTTTGGTTCCAATACTACCTCCTTGTTCAGGTAGCATTGTTGCTACCTTTTGTAATTATTATTACTATTGTTGTTATTGTTATTAGTAGTAGTAGTAGTAGTAGTAGAGTAGTAGTAGTACTAGTAATATTCCCTTCTTTTTCAATCTGTTTTGTGTTATTTTAAAATGTATTTAAACCCCCAGGAAACACCTTAATTGGTAAGAGGGGAGGAAGTTATAGGAAGCTTAGAAGTGACAAGAGTAGAAATAGAAGGCCAGTTTGCAAAAAGGTCAACAAGCAGAAATGCATAATGTTTAAATAGTTAATATTAATCACTATTATATTAATGATTCTATTATAATAATTAATATTTAAGGATTGTTTGCAGAGCACTCTTAGAAACTGAAAAAAATCTGAACATTAATAAGACACTGCTCTGTAGGACTCTGCAAACAGTTGGAATATAATAAACAATTGATTTGAATTGAACTGGAAAAAAATGAACAAGCTATATAGGGTGTTCAGACTTTGGTGCTCAGAAGTCAACATTAGCTGTTTCCTCTTCCATCTCAGAAGGTCCAGAGATCATGTATGCACTCTGATACAAAGATGAAGCCATGCCATTATCTCCAGGAGAATGTTTGTCTGGTGATGGAAATAGATTGACATTTTTGAGGATAGATATAGTCTTGGATGGGGATATCCTCTTTCTATACTAACAGTGGGCTAAATGCATCTGTCTTCTCATACCAAATGCTCATATTTCAAGTTTCACCAAACCTCAAGCTAGTTTTGAAAAAGAAAAATGCCCCCAACACTTACACCAGCTTATCGTGTTATGCCAACAGACCCCAGGTGATATGTTTCCAGTGACTTTGCCTCCTGATACCTGAAGAACTTTCATGAACAAGACAGATACTAACAGAGGATAGAACAAGAACCAGGGTCTAGAATGTGTGGGAAGACAGATTTTGCTCAATATAAGGAAGAACTTTCTAACAAAGTTGTCCAGTCTTGCTGTGATCTATCTAAAAAAAGTTATGAACTCCCCATCCCTGGAGATGTAACCCTTGGATTACCATCTGCTTGGGAAGCTATAAAATGGATTCCCAAAAAGTTGAAAATGTGGTATTGAGATCCTTTCTAGTGTTAATGGGTCATAGATATTAAAATAAAGGGGCTGAAAGAAAAAAGAATCTTTAAAATCCCTGCCAGCTCAGACATTCTCTTTTCTGATTTTCCTCCCAGATAAGGACCCTCCCAGTTCTGATGTTCTCTGTTCTAAGCCCCGCCCCCCCAGCCCCAATATTCTTTGTCCTTGGTTCCCTCCCAGCCCTGACATTCCCTTTTCTAAGGTCCTGTATGTACAGCTCTGGTATTCTGTATTCTGAAGGTCCTTCCCAGCTCAGACATTCCTTCTTCTAAGTTCTCTTCCAGCTTTGACATTTTTAAGGTCTCCCCCTACTCTGATGTTCAATGATCTAAGGTCTCTCCCACTCTGACAACCTGAAATCCACATTTATTCCACAAGCATCTGAATCATGTTTCTCTCTTATAGATCCTCTGGTGACAAACTCTGAGTTGTTCTCTATAGGGAATAGTCTCATTTTTCCATGTTAAAAGAGACACAAATTGTTCACAATTTCCCACTGTTGTAAGAGCAATTTACCTTCATTATCCTAAATCTTTCAGCATTTCTTGAACCTCTTTTTATATGGAAAAAACACTCCTGATGTGATCATAGGAGATAAATCTGCTATTTCACATTTCAGAAGGTAATCAAAATGCTTCCTGCCAGACTAGGTACTCATTACAATTTATAGTGAGAACTTGAAGAAGCCTTTATCATTCTTTCTCATCTGTCCAGGGTTATTGTTTCCATTAAGGATGAGAATACCTAAAGGCAGAACAAAGGAACATAGAGTAGTCTCCTCAGGACAATGTTTACAATTCTCATTAAGGTGCCTTCCTATGTAGCACTATCTGGGGCTGGACAGCTCCTTTTGGTTACCTCTCTGAACAGTGATCAGTAGGAGAAAGCAAGTAACCCTTAGGTGGGATATTGAGAAGTGGACTGAATGCTCTGGTATAGGAAGAAGGCTACAAAGAGCCTAGGGGTGTTTAGTCCAGAAAAGAAAAGGCTTAAATGTGGTGGAATTACACTTTTGTTTACTTGGTTCATGTTTTACATTTGAAATGGGGCATGGCCATTGTGGACAGAAAGTTGGACCTAGATTCAGGAAAACCTGAATTTGTGTCTTGCCCCTGATTTTAGTTGTGTGGCTTTGGCAAGAATGCAAGTTTCTTCAGGGCAAAGTTTATTTCATTTTTGCTTTTCTATAACCAGTAATACTTAATAAATGCTTCTTGATGGATTGATTAATCAACTCCTTAGTACCCCCATACAATTCTCTAAATAGTAAATGATAAGGAGCTGCCAATTTGTATCACTGGAAGGAGATTCCACATTGGAAATTTACTTTAATCCTCTGAAACGAATTTTATTTG